>NW_008751680.1:653780-683835 GCF_000715545.1 Opisthorchis viverrini | reverse complement strand
TCTATTCGTTGCTCTTTATTCTATTCTCTTGTTTTATTATTCTATGTGCTGTACATAACCGCCAATTCGAATACATACGTGCTGGTTGTTACGCTTCGCTGAGGATTTATAGAAACTTAATTCTCACAATTTTACTTGTTTCTTGTCAGTACACCACAATAATTCATAGTTGCATTTTCTTTAATGATGAATTGCAAAGAACCACCTGTGTATGTACGGATAATGAATAGGGAGACTCACCAGAAAAAATATGCCACTCATCCAAGCACTGTAAATAGAACACCGTAAAAGTAGGATTGCAAGTTTTAGCATTGCTGGTGTCAGATGATTGCTGATGTTGCTTGCTTGATGCCCAAAAATATGAGTTGGATACTTTGCCCGGTCGAATTTCGACTGCATTTTTCCTTTTGCCCATTTGCCTCACTTCTAAAACCACATTTTCTCTTATGCGCACATCCGCATTGCGTCTCATTCTTACCGGACGCAAGCAGGCTGTCTTTTAGCGCAATCTGAATGAGCCATCTGCTACTGTATGCTTGACTTTGAAACTTCGTTTGCGCTGCCATTCACTGGTCACATTATATCACATCCAAATTTTCGCCGGGTGGCTGTTGTATCAAATTTAGTTTATGCGCTACTATATTACATTATGCTATGCTATTCTATAATATACTATTGTTGATTCCTTTCTTCTATTTTTTATGTTGTACAACTCGATTCCCCCTTTTTTGTTATTTTGGTCTATGCCTGTACCACCCTTGTTGTTTTTGACCTGAACATAAACCGTTCTTTGACCTTGTCATCGGACGTGCCTTTTAAGTTCACATGTGGTTTCGCTAGCTTGTAAACACGTGGCTCCGAGTCGGCGTAGACTTTGAGACCCGTTAGGAATTAGCAGTTCCTAAACCGGTGTACAGAAGCCGGCATAGTCCAACGATTTGAGGTTTGTAAAGCTTTATCATTTTATTATTGTACTTATAGTACCGCATTTGTAGATAAACCTCCATTTGAAAGAATCGGCTTTTGGGGTTTTGAGCGTAACTCGACGTGGTCCAACAGATTGCTGGAATCAATCTATAACTATACTATGCATGCTGAGTATAACAAGATTCAGATACATCTTTTTGAATGTGTCAGATCTAGTGGCACTGCATGACCACTAAGTGGCTCGACTTTAATTCGCTCAGTTGCTGCTGACCATTTCTAATTTAGGAATGCAACTATAAGCGCTTGAACATGGTCTAACATGTGTATACAGGTCTTGATATCAGGCTTACCCAACGATCTAAGATTGACTTTGAGGGGTGGCATGGATGTGTACACTACAATGCTTACCATCAACCGGTATTCCTTACTCGCAGAAAGCCTATGCTTGCACTGTGTGAACAGGTCGCGTAACTACTATCCCTTGCTCCCTGCGGTAAGCGAAGGTACAAGTGGATGTTATCTAGAGTGTCATTGCGAAGAAGTTTACCTGGAAGTGTGTGTATGGCAGCTCAAACATCTCTGTTGCCACCCATCACCTTCTCCTGTTCAAACTAAATCTATCATCCCGAGCAATCTGAAAAGGGCAAAATCAACCTCATTCTTTTCGAAGCAACTTTCTTATTGGTGACGTTGCCGAATAAGACTTGCTCAGGGGCGTCAATTCGTTGCTGGTCGGATTACCGAGCATAGCAACTAAGTTGTAGAAGTTTCATCTGCAGTTTACTAGATATCGTCAATGCATGTTTGGGTAGGTAAATCCTCTTCTGCCTGCGTTCATGTAGTTAATAAACAGTATCTGCAAACTCCCGCGCGATTGAATACTGGCGGGGTGGCCTTCGTGTAAGTTGATTGATAAGGTTTGAAAGTCGAGTTGCGGTTTCTCTCATTTCTCTGCATCTGACTGGGTCGATGAATGCTTTTTTTGGCAGTTCCTCATCTCCATTGTAGTAAATTTGTTTATTTCTTACTTTGTGACCTAGCTCTCTTATACTTTATAGGCTGATTGGATTAACTTTATTCTCAGAGCAGTTTTATCTGCTTGATCCGATTGGTTCGTTTGTTATCTCGACTGATCTGATCGAAGAGGGGAGACTACTCAGAGCAGAAGGTTATCCGTTCAACCAGTAAACTAGAGGAAAACCAGGACACAAAGCAAGGAAAAAGAGAAATACCAAAATGAAAACATTCGACGAAACAGTAGGACGCAAATAGTTGTAAAAAAAGATTAAGCCAGGTTCCAAAGTTGACTGATCGTCAACCAAACATTCATGTTGAGATTTTTTGGAGATTTCGTCCTGTAGGTCAAGCCAGTCTATGCTGAAAGGCCGGGAACTGTGCAGCTGTTTGATCCTTACTGAAAATCACCAGCAGTGCGCATCTCACGAAACTCCGAAGAGTCTCGAACCCGCGACCTCCCGGCTAGTAGTTTGAACACTTAACCGTTCGGCCACGGGCGGCTGATCAGCAGTGTGATTAGCTCGTATTTAGGCATGATAGATCGCCAGTAATCCTTCATTCACGAGGTCCAAATCACGCGATCACACGTGTTCACTGGCTCCTCGATCAACGACTTCTTGAACGGAAGTTCCGCTCATCCGGTGAAGTTTATTCTTCCACTGACCTACTTATGGATTGTTGGTTGACTTTCCATAAGGCTGATGATTCCCAATAAAGATGAAACAACTGAACAGTGTTTCCCGGCTTTTTATCACAAACTGGCTTCACTTACAGGACGAAATCTCCACGGAAAACTCGAAGCTGCTCACACTACCAACAATCCATACGTACATCAGTGGAAGAACAAACTTCACCCGAAGAGTGAATCTTCCATTTGAGAAGTCGTTGCTCGACGAACCAGTCATCACGTGTGGAAGCGTGATATGGACCCCGTGATTGAAGGATGAGTGGTGCTATAGTCTGTTTAAGTGTGAGTTAATTACACTGCTGATCAGCCACTCATGGCCGAACAGTTAAGTGTTCAAACTACTACCCGGGGCTCGCGGGTTCAAGACTATCCGGAGGTTCATGAAATGCGCACTACTGATGACTTTCAGATGCTATTTGAAAACTACGTAAACGGGAGCATAAGAAGGAGAATTACCCACTGAATGCCGCACTGATGTTGTCACTTTCACTCGAGGAAGATACGTTTGTAATATGGTTACCAATTGGCGAAAAGCCCAAAATCCATATGTCTTATTCTTCAGTTGGGTTGGAGTTATTTCGCTAATACATAACATTTCGTCCGCTTTCTAACTTGACAAGCCTAATTTCGCATTGGCAATTCCATTTGTGTTCAGAAATGTTCCCGATGATCTCTTGAATTCAGTGAAGAAACCTAAATTTGACGCTGCTTGATCAGGAGGCAGAATGACACACCAATATGTGAGCTGGAAGGTAGTGTACGTACTATCAAAGGCGGATTATGGGTTATATCATGACTGACCGCAAATGAGGGGTATCGCGCCTCTCCAGGAAATAGCCGGAAGTGACCAAACAATGACACACTGATGTGCCGATCTACTGCGTCTAGAATTTGGTAAAAACGCATTAACAAAAGCATTTCTCCTGAATTGATCGAGCGAAGATTCCTACATTTCTTTCATTCTTACATTCTTTTTGGCCAAATGAAGTTGGTATTTTGTACCAAACATTTGAATACCTGATATTTTCCTCAGGATAACTCAGATACACTTTTTCAAAACGGTAAAGCATTCTACTATTTCCACTTTTTGATGCTTTCCTTATTTTTTCGCACTGTCTTCCGTTTTCAGATAATAACTTCCCTCTAGTTTTTCCTCTTATTACAACGGACATCTTCTAGAAAAAATTTAGTGATACTCTTCCCACGAAAGGAGCCAGAAGCACCATAATTAGTTCAGCTCGTAAATGAGTATCATTCAACTCAGTGAGCCGGCTCGAATTCGTTGGCACCACATGATCCAAATGGCCGATTTAACAACCTCAGCCATGTAAGTTTGGATACCTCCTCCTGAGGTAATTAGAGAAGACTTCTCTCCAAGACCTCGCAAAGATGAGTGCATTTGCCGAGATGGTCAGCCACATTCCTTGATCAATACGGTTAATCCGTTATCACTTGTCAGAGTCTGCAGGGTTCTAAGACCGACATCAGCGGGACCAACATTAGGTAGACGTCTGCTTTGCTACGGACCTCAGAGCTTAAACATCTGAGATTCCAGACAGGATGATGAGGGCCAAATAAATTAAAGTACTCAGGGTACATAACAGAAAATCAGCTTGCAGTACCCGAGACCGCAAACTCAGTACAGAACAGAGTTAACTCGGGTCCGTCCGTGTAGCCTTTGTCTCGCTGTTTGTTGTACAGGACTACAGGCACACAAGTTTCCATGTTGACTTGACCTAACAAAAGATATTCAACCTGGAATTATTTCTCGTGACTTAGCTTTGCAACCATCTTTCGTGTGATGAATACCGAAAGTTCTCTTTGCTTAAAAATACAGAGTAGCCTTTTAAAAGAAAATTCACTACTACGGACAATTTGGACGTTTGCGGATCACCTTCTAGTGGACTCCAACCCAGGAATGAAACTCTCATAAGGTCTTCCATGCTACAGATTAAACTTGCTTCTAGACCTGCTTCTGTCAGAGGCGTCTCGGAGCAGTAAACTGCTGCATACGTTTACCCATTTATCGATTTCTGTGTTAAATTGACTATTTACGGAGTGTTCCTTGCCTAAGATCCACCCGCCAGGCCCATTTTAATCTCATTCATGTAGTCAGTTGGGAATGCTACGCGGCAAACAAATCCAGTTACACGATAGTAGTTTTACGGTTAGCCTTAGGGAAGATAGGTAGTTCGCGAATTCATACAAAAGAATCTCTGATCTGACGATGCGTCAATTTAGTTGGTCAATGCTAGGCGGACTTCCACACGGATCTCGCTTTACCGCTCGCACTCAGGTGCTGCTACGGCCGAGAAGTCCATCCCACGCACGATTGGCCAAGAATTCGGGACGCTTGCAAGCCCGGCATCAAGCCGAGATCTGATTGGTCGAATGTCTGGACCAAACAGCCAATCATGACCCAGTATTGGCTAAATGCCGGTTGCCACTACCGCATCCAGAACGCGTCAGAACTTCCAGGAAGTTATAGCCACCTACGCTATATATATGAAGCGCTGTACAAGTGTTCCTGACTTCGTTTTGGGCGTTAATTTACCTTGTGCACCCTTGGTGGTTGTTTTAACGTGAACGCTAGCTTGGAGGCTCAGAACGAGAACTAAGCTTAGAAAAATATTGTTACTACATTTTTATCGATTATTGCTTCGCACATCACTACAGTCAAGCCTTCAACCAAAGCTTACCTCATTTCCGCATCATCTTGACAGAGAAAGAAACTAATCTTCGTTTGAACATGTGGTTCATGAGGGACGGCAAATACTCTCTGAAGTGCTTCGGTCTGCAGTCCAGGGGGGAGCCGCGGTAATCGATTCAATAATGGGCCATAGACGAAGAATGCTTGAACAACCTGGGTGGATGCATTACTATGTGACATGAGCCTCAGTGATTACCCGTAGGTCGACTCCATGAATAGGATGCTTTGAAGCGGCCACTTCGTACCAGTGAAACCATCCGGAAGACTGCAGTCTGCAGTAGACGTCTTTCCATCGATTTTTCTTTTCTGTTTTAGTCGTATTAGCTTAAAACAGAATGTACTTACCAACCCAAAGCTTAAGATTCCCTTCTTTGAGAGAATTTGCCATCTTGTTGGTCAAGGTTTTGCAAACACGGTATAATCCTTTTCATTTGTGACAGTTCAGGGCATTTGATATTGCATTGTTCTAATGCTGAAACTGTAGGTATAGCGGTTTTATGGGTGCACGTTTAATTTTTGTTGCCATTGTTGACAACATACAACACCCATATTACACTATCGAAGAAACACGTGATTTTCTTGGAACAGAGATCTTTTAATGAAATGAGGGGAAGGAACATCATTGTGGAAAACGGGATTAAAGCAAGCTGCCTATACCTAAAAACACTCATCTAGACAAGTTGGATGGAAAACGACGGAAAGTGTCACTGATATCGGTTCGTGATCAAATGATGTGGCAACTTCAATCACCCGTCGAACAACGACAAGACCGAACAATTTTTGTCTCCTCTAATGATTCCTAACAGCACGTTTCTTCAGGCCAACGACAAAAAACCTTGGACAAAAACAACTACATTCACTGAACTGACGACAAACACTGTTGGTTGTCAAGCGCTATTATGATCGAAACACTGTGTTCAGAGTCTAGACATCTTCCCAATTCTGCCTCATGAAATGAATAGACTGATCATCTATTCATACTTTAGCTTGAATTAACTGCTAAAATCATCACTATAAATGGCGAAACTCATGGCTGCACTAAAATTTATGTGGGATATACACACGGAAAGAGGTGGACACGAAAATCTCAGAAACGAAATGAGGTCATATTGAAGTGGGTTTATAAAACAAGTGTGTTACCAGACAGGAAATCAACAGAATGGTCTGGTGAAGTCAAACGCGGAAATAAGCGGGAATTCTTAAATCCGGTGCCCTTCCTTGATGGAAGCTGTCATAAAGAATCACGCGGATTTTTTCCATCCTGCTAATCAGATATCTAAAGTTCCTTCCTGATAACAAGACCTATGCACCGAAACGAGGCACATTCTTCGCTGCAAATGATTACACATTCTAAAGCTCTGTTTTACATTGACAGTAGATCACAGTCGCCTAATTCACTGACTGTCTCGCTGCCTTTGAATCCATGCATGAAGCGTCTGTGTGAAAAAATTATTCCTTCGTGTAATGGCCATAATTTCTGCCGTGAAGAGCCTCCGGAAGCCCACTCCGGAAATACTTATTGTCTTCACATTTTTCTTCAACTTACAAGCCTTCAGCTCCATTCCGGTAACAACCAACCACAGTAGCTCACAACAGCAACTCATTCACGTGCTCCAAAATGGACAGGAAATTTGTACCACCTATTCGACACCTCTGTAGGCTTTCACAGCAGGAAGATTTGATCAGACAGGAGCTGTTTTCAGGTAATGTGAGTTAAATGTATTTCCCAGAATCCGAGCATTTGAACAAGCCAATATCTAGACCGACCATGCAGAAACATCATTTTTGTGCGGGAAGTCAGTCACGGGACCAAAGTCTGAACCATCGTTTCCTCGATGACGCTCTACGGTGCCACGGGACTACTTTCTTTTAGGTGAGCTGCAAGTTTTGCAATACCTGTTGCAGTATAACCAAACAGGAGATTCAAACGTACAACTATGTGTCATTTTGGCCATGATGTCCTCCCTACGATTTTTCTCAAGGACCATAGCTTTAGATGGACTGCATAGCACTGAAATTTTAAAGGCTTATCGGCGCAAGAGGGATAGCACTATTCAAAAGCATCGTCACTGTACGTATTATCAGCTTGGGTCGTTCGGAATGATGTTACTTTCTGTTCCCGGTAGTTATTATCAGTACTAATGAGCAACCTCAACCAGTAGCGCAGATGATTACCTCACTATGAATAAGCAAGCAAAAAAGAGTGAATATCTTTGGGGTGAAGCGTCAGACATGTGTATGTTTTATTCATTATTGGATCCAAGTTTTGCTGAAATATAGAAGAGGTGGATGTATTAGGGAAGGACGGATATTTTGAACCAATTTCCATCAGCTCGTGTCACGAGTAGTACTCGAAATGATCTGCCATTGTCTCAAAGAATTACCTTCACCACATACGATGAGTTTGCTCCTGCTGTACTTCAAATATAGTGTGACTCCTAACTCTTCAGTATCGTCTAGGAGAACACGTTTTCGCCACACGTAACGTTCTCCGAATTACCTTCACCACATACGATGAGTTTGGTCCTGCTGTACTCCAAATATATTGTGACTCCTAACTCTTCAGTATGGTCTAGGAGAAAATGTTTTCGCCACACGTAACATTCTCTATTGACCTTACTGAAGTACTCATATGTGATCTGCTGTCATGTTGCTCCTGCTTTGATCTTGTGGCAGAGAGAATTGTACCAGAGTAAGAGGTCAAAAATAGGTATCAAGTAGTGTAACCGAATTGACAATCCGTTAATTATCTCTCTAGGGGAGCTAGCTAAACCCTAATTCCAAACCAACAACAAGGGGACCATGCATAAGCTCCAGTGTATTTGGTGGCAAGACCGCCTTTTAAATCCAACGGATATGCTGATGTTGGATATTTCCTGTTGCTTTGTAGGATCCACTCGGTCGTGCAAAGATTAGAAGTGTACCCTAGATCAAAAGTCGGGTGTTGCTTAGAACAAAACTTGAAATAAATATCACTAAAGCTTTACTGGCTATCTATAACCTCCATATCAATGGCTCACGTAGCTACAAGAAAATGTTCTTCTGTGTGAACGTTTGGGCAGGCTCAGCCTTACTTTCAAAAGACTAAGCTCTATCAACAAACTGAATGGAAAGGTAACGAAAGAAAATAGACAAATGTGGAGTCTATCTTTACTGAGAACATTACTTACTCGCATTCTTTACGTCAAAAATCTGATCGCTGCACAGCAGGAGTGAGCTAGCTGCAGCCTGTTTAGCCAAAAAGTAATGTGAGAGAACCATCCTCCAACACTTTCTCCTCCTCTATCTCCTCCTCATCATCATCATCACTACCATCATCATCATTATAATTTTTATTATTAGCATTATTAGTATTGTTAGCGCCGGGAACACGCGAGATGCGAACGACGGCTCTAAGGTTCCATAAGGCCATAAAAGGCTCTCCGTCCTCAGAGAAGACGATTTGCTGATTTACTTTCGGGAGCAGGACGCCGTCAACAAGAAAGTATCAGCATTCTGTTTGCAATCTTCTCAACACCAGACCAGCACACGGCGACTGACAATCATTAGACGAATACCCATGGCTCAGTCGGACAACTGGCAGCATGAATGTCACCGGCATCGATTAGCATTCTTTTCTTACAACGTCTGCAGCCAAGTGCAGGGGGTCAGAATGACTCATTCTGGAAGTCTGACGCAACCAAAAACACCAAAACACTTCGTAATCCATTTCTTTCTGTTCCGTTAAGCTATACGTCATTTACTTCACGGTTCGCATCCTTCTGAAGGTGACGTGGTTAATATTATTGGTCTCAGTTGACGATGGTTCAGTACCCGATTGCTTGGCCACCGCAGTTGTTTGCACCGGATGATTCCCACAACTGAAGTACCTGCTAAAGTTTGGGGGTTCAGAAGTGCATAACTAGAGGTTGTTGAACGGGAGAAATACCTATGAGCATTTTTCCGGACACCTTACTCACCAAAGCATTGCACGGATTTCTTTGACAAAATGTTCAGGACGAATCATTCTAACTTCTCTTGATGAGCCCTGTGCCATCCTAGTTTTCGGTCTCTTTAAAAGTGCAAGTATTGGAAAAATATTCATTTAGTTTGCTACCAGTATTTTTTTATGAAGAAGAGTGCAGGCTAAGATTCTATCATTTTTTCGCGGAATGTGTGTACAGTGAGCCCAAAACTGTTCATACCACACTGCTACCTTCTCTAGTTCCAGCAGAGGCGTTTGCTTTCTTTTGGAGCACGGGTCTTCATCCCACCATTTCTAGATGCACACTTTATTTGACGCTATTAATCATGGCTGACAACTGTATTTCTTTGGTTGCCCTTTTCTGCTTTCCCAAGAAGCACACAACTGATCTTTTGGGAGGAAGGGGCGGAGTGATCCTTCAACTGTTTACAGTCAAACAACGTGAGCCAAGTCCGCTTCTACAACATGCATTGCTTAGCTAAGGGTGACACGCCCGACCCGAACGTCATGTGTCCGAGGTTTAAACATCAACCACGGCCGAGGACGTGCGCTGGTGATTAGCTCTTGTAGGAGAAAAACTCAAGTCCAATACTTTAGCCTTTTGATGTGGACACATTGGAATAAGTGCGTCAGAATAGGATGGAGACTGCTCAAACGAGTGACGTTGGCGTGAATTCTACAAATCCAGAAATAATCTACAACTATCCGTTTTTATTTTTAATTTGTATTGAGCCAGTAGAAACAGGTCTACTTGCTTCTAGCCAGCAACGGAAATGAGATCATATCAACGAATGTGACCGTTCCTCCTCGAAGCGTTTTGAATATAACTCAGTTCGGTAGCATGGGGAACTACATGGCAAGTTTGTTTTATAGCAAAACTACCCGCCCTGTACTTGAATCTGTCCTGATCAGCCAACACTCCACATCAAAGTGACTCTTCTTTTGAACCATAGTGACTGTTCAACGTGTGAAAAAATTATTGGCCGAGTTTTTGACCAGTCAGATACGTCCCATCTCTCCATCCAAAACCTCTATAAATGTTGTTCTAAGTTGCTTGAAAAGACTACATCAAAATCATAGGAATTTTATGTACATGTTCCTAGGAATATCGTTTTCCTGAACTAACTCATTCTTTGCGTTTGAAAGATGTAAAAACGAAGCTCTCTTTTTCATTATAGTGCAGAGGTATCACGGCAAACAGCCATTGTGGTCCCCTTTGTATTCGGTGTAATACAGATGCTCATAAACATTGGATATCCACCAGATTTCGTGCCAGGAAATTTGTTAGGATGCGCCCACTATTCAGCCAACTGGATTGTGATCATCTACTTGATAAACATCTGTTTCGCACCTTCTAAATCATTGGTTTTTCGGGATCACACCTCCTAACCGTTTTAACAGCAAGCCATTAAACAATGTACTATTCAGCCAACTGGATTGTGATCATCTATTTGATAAACATCTGTTTCGCAACTTCTGAATCATTGGTTTTCCGGGATCACATCTCCTAACCATTTTTAACAGCAAGCCATTAAACAATGTGGCCAAATACGTAGGAACATCGCTTTTTGGTGATCAAACCGATTGAGGTTAATCTTGTGATCAGATAAGCTCGAAGATTTTTAGCCAGTTGCGGCAGAACACAACCCGCATAAGTATGATACTTGAAGTCACTGCGCCTCATGTACTGACGTGGGACCGCACCATCAACACTGACAACAACACCCGTAAGAAAATATTTGTTCAGCTAAGGATTGTTTTGAAGAGGCGAACAGAAATGGAAAGTGAGGGATTTCCAATTCTTGCTCACTACGAATGCCAAACGTGTTTACTACTGCAAACTCTCGGTTGGGTAACCGGAAAAAAAGCAATCAGCATGCTTCTTGCTGACAGATGCTAGCGGCCATTTCTTATCACCTTTCCAAACAAGAATTGAGAGGATCAAGTAGGTTCGAACATATAGGGTGGACGGCGTCATCTCAGATTATAACCACCATCATATCATTCGGCGTGCGCTTTTCAGCTTTAAAGTACAAAGTCATGCTTCAGAACCTGCAGTTTATGAACATATTGCTTACACTTCAAGGAGAATCACTGGAGGTCGTGGAAAATTTTACACAAATCAGTAGTTGTATTAGTTCTAATGGAAATATGTCTGATGAAGTCAGTGCCAAAATCTCACTGGCTCGAATCACGTTTGCTAATTTGCGTTACTTGTGGCGTCAAAAAGGCATGTCACTAGATCTTAAAAGCCGCATGTACGAGGCTACAATAAGGGTTTCCTCTGCGGAACAGATGATGTGAAGCGTCTTCAGGTGTTTGATCACCGATGCCTAAGAAGCGTGGCTGGTTTTGGATGGCGTCAACATGTTAGTAAGGAAGTGATTAGAAGACGAGTATTTAGATGTGCGGCATGTACTTCAATCGGGGAAAATATCCAGCATCAGCGACAACGATGGCTCTGTCATGTGCTACGTATGCCGAAACAACGTCTACCGAGACGAGTATTGTTTTTCGTGCTTCTCTCAGAGTAGCGCAAACCACGAGGTGGACAACGCATGACTTGGCAGAAGGGCGTGAAAGAGATCACGAAGAGTTTGGGTGTTGTTGGTGTTGTACGGCTTCCAGGATGGAGTCCCCGTTACTCCACCTGTGCTTGGCTGCGAGAAGTGGCGGCTAATCGATGTCAGTGGTGTTTGCGTTGTCATTTTCTTTCCAGATTATCTGGTTGAGCGCTTGGAGGTGTGGGCATCAAAAAACGCTTGACCTAGGCCAGCACTATATCCTTTCCCTCATCCACTCTTTTTCTCTTCTTTTCACTCTGGGCTTTAAATATAATTGGACGAAATTCATGGTTGTCCGGCAGTGAAACATCAGTGTCAACACTGATGTCGCTGTCTTTGATGATGATGACTTGTGACATGCTTGCTTGGCGTGTCTGCGCTTTTTGGATCAGTTACTAGTATTCATCGTCTCTGTGAATGAAACGGGACTCTACTGTTCCGAAAGGCCGACTAGTCAGAATTGCACCAGAAAAGAACAAAGACTGTACAAACACAGATGACGTGGAAGCGACTCACCTTTAAATTTTTGTCGTCTTATGCCAATGGTATTATCGAGAAGTCCCGTTAAAAGTATGAGACTTCTGGCAAAAGAACCATGTAAAAATGGGAGGATTTGCTGTGATTCACGTTCAGCGTTTTTGAGTATGAATTTTTTTGCACATGAATAAACAGCTCCAGAATAAAATATCCTTCCAATAAGTTGCAGTGTGTTCTAACTACTAAAGTACGCTCACAGTGGTGACAAAATAACTCAATGCATCACAAGCAATCCCACCACACCCCTCACTGATAAAAAATTGGAAAAAAAGTTTGAATGTAAATACCACAACTAAATTCGCAAATGTAAGGTAGATTCGCGCCTTAAACGGCGTAGGTGAGGGACAGATCATATAAGGCTTTACCTTCGCACCACATGGGTGTACTTACAGGATCGGGAATAGCTCCGGTAAGACATTCTTTGTAAAGAAGATCAAGCATTGCCAAAAATACTTAGAAATGACGAATTTTCTTGCAAATAAATTTTGTCAACGAAATTCCACGGTACCAGAAGCCTAGTGGGCGTGATCCTTACATGGACCACTACTTTTATTGTTTAATTTTGAGGAGCATTGTCACAGACATAAAAAATAAATGTAAGCGATTGATGCCGAAGGGTCACAGGATAATATTAAATGGAAAAAAGAAGAGCGTTTCATTCGAAGTCATGTCACCAACAGTTCCAGTCAGACAGTCTGAATCCCAACGTATGTAAGAATGTTTGGCATGGAAACACGCATGTAAAGACCAACAACCGAAGAAAGGACAATGTGGAATGCTCCTTAAGGCGCGATAAGCGCTAACACAGTTCAGACTCGCACATCAGGAAACAAGTGTCAGTCATGTTGGGTCTGATGTGAGATGTAATGGCAAGAATGTACACTCAGCGCCAATTACCACGCCTAAAAATTTTCGTAAGTACGCAGGGAGCGCACAACAGCAAGCAAATGATGACGACTAATATCATCTTAAACGATTTTGACAGAAAAAAATTAGGAGAGCGTGGTCTGAAAATGAATAAAAGACACGGGACTTAAGACAACCTGACTTAAACCCGTGTATGCTTTAAAAAAATAGAACCCTGCGTACCTGGTCTATTTGATGGTCAGCATGCGTGCATGATCAGAGTAGACTTCAAAACCAACCCAATCGATCAGTTTGTCTTTAACAGTGATGCATGTGATGTAATATCACGTGGTCGCGTTTTTACGGCGAATGAACGCCTAGAAAGTCCTCACCTTGGAATTGATCCCTACTGGTCAGCGAACGTCCATTAGCCCAGCTTGTCATCACGACATGGGTTTTATCGGGTCCGATCATTTTACTTATATTTTGAAACTTCAAAACTCGACTTGATGGATTACGATAAGGTGACAGCTGAACACATTGTTTAACTTGATACATCAGAGGGGTGCGAAACTTCACTGGGTCCAATCCGGATGAATTAGATTATAATTTTCACTGATCACTTAAGTCTTTTAAGCAGCCATAATCTCACCTAGTTGAGTGATGTTTAGCAGCCCTGTATCGACCGTTTTAATGAACTGTTATCATATGATCCATGAAATATGCACGAGATTATCAATTACGCATTTGGTAGAACACAAAAAGGGACCAAGAATCAATTCTGTTTGAGCCCGGAGTGAGGCGACTCAGAATCCAGAAACTGCTGGATCGCTGAGAAGGACTATTTGTGGAGGGCAAAAGAAGAACTAGGCATGCTGCCTCAAATCAGTCAGTGAGTGCACCAAAAGTCCAACGTCTTCTCCACTGAAACATCCATGATTGTTGCAATGGCTTATTCTAAAACCCGTTGAACTGTACTAGTATTGGATTTCGCAGGAACCAACTATTTGGAGAGAACGTTTGTCTACTCATTAGGAATCCGATTAGGACTTATTTAAACAAGATGAACAACAGTCATTTTTAACAGTAAAATTGAGGTAATTGGTAACAAGAAGCTGCAGTAAATCGGCGTAATTTTTCGTGACGAAAAAGGTTTGACTCATTTCGAAATATGTAGCCCACCAAAACAAAACTTAGATTGCAGACAGTTGCGCGCTTTATTGCGCATAATAGAAGCCAGTTGACCAAAATGGAGTTAGAAACAGAACTTTAGTTGATGCACCATCAACTGCTTGTCTCCAGCTGCCCGATCACATGAAACCTCGTCGAATCCTTTGGTAGCTTATTTGCGCCACGTCTGTTGTCTCCAGCAGCTCGAATTTTTCTTTACGCTGTCATAATCCATATATTCACGGCCAATATGTTTTAAACAATTGGCCGACTTCTTCGACGGATTCCGTTCACAGAACCTGACGAAGGGTAGAAACAAACCAGGGGAGGTCGAACAATGATTTGGCAGTGAAGTATGAAAGCCAGTATCAGCAAACTCAACTTCACTGGTCATTGCCGTCTCACTGGATGGGAACTCCGAGACACGAGACATCAATGGTTAGAGACATTGTCAGACATGTCCCAGTCGCGCCTTAATTAGCGCTCGTTGCCTTCAACGCAAGGTTCCCTTCCTATCACCCCAATTAAAACTGCACTTACGCTCCTGTATTTACTCATCGATTATATCAACTACTTCTTCCAATGCGTGGTTATCCACTCCACCCCCAAACCATTGACGAACGAAACGGTCGCGGCTGTAACCACTGTATGACAAGTAGGCGGTTTTCACAACTGATGATGAAACAGCAAATGTCAGTTTAAGTTGGCCCGATGCTCCGCTTAATTTCCTTCGGTTTCTCCATTTTTATTCTGCTGCGCGGGCTGCCTCATGTTTCGGCTAGAACAATACTTAAGATATCGAAGCCCTTAAGTCAGTGGAAACTCTAGATGGCTCCGTTACACTTTCGACTTCTTCAGACTCATCAGTTAGGCATAATGTTTATTCTCTCATACGTAAAACTGATATACAACTTGAAAAATGGCTGAAGGACTTGCGTAGTAAGGCCTATCTAATGACCTCCTTGAAGAATCAAACTTGCAGAGGAATCTCCAGAATTCTCATCGGACTTATGAACTGTGCTGAAGCAAACGTCACTTGTTTTATCCATCTGAAATATACACATATGCACAAATTAAACGGAGTCACTGGTGCCAAGACCAACACGTCACCATGTTTCGATAAAGTCTAGTTTTCAGGTAAGTCACCTGCAAAACTGTCGCGCGTCTCCAGAGGATGTTATTCTAGTTTTTCTACATAAGATTTCGAATGACGCGAATGAAGAACATGAATGGAGTCTAGTGGCAAAAACACAGCTCGATGAAAAAACATCTGAAAGTCACAAGTCAACTACTCTTATGATGAAAGATACACGGAGTAGCGAAACATCAATGGTTAGAGACATTGTCAGACATGTCCCAGTCGCGCCTTAATTAGCGCTCGTTGCCTTCAACGCAAGGTTCCCTTCCTATCACCCCAATTAAAACTGCACTTACGCTCCTGTATTTACTCATCGATTATATCAACTACTTCTTCCAATGCGTGGTTATCCACTCCACCCCCAAACCATTGACGAACGAAACGGTCGCGGCTGTAACCACTGTATGCCAAGTAGGCGGTTTTCACAACTGATGATGAAACAGCAAATGTCAGTTTAAGTTGGCCCGATGCTCCGCTTAATTTCCTTCGGTTTCTCCATTTTTATTCTGCTGCGCGGGCTGCCTCATGTTTCGGCTAGAACAATACTTAAGATATCGAAGCCCTTAAGTCAGTGGAAACTCTAGATGGCTCCGTTACACTTTCGACTTCTTCAGACTCATCAGTTAGGCATAATGTTTATTCTCTCATACGTAAAACTGATATACAACTTGAAAAATGGCTGAAGGACTTGCGTAGTAAGGCCTATCTAATGACCTCCTTGAAGAATCAAACTTGCAGAGGAATCTCCAGAATTCTCATCGGACTTATGAACTGTGCTGAAGCAAACGTCACTTGTTTTATCCATCTGA
The DNA here is from genome assembly GCF_000715545.1 of Opisthorchis viverrini. NCBI lineage: Eukaryota > Metazoa > Platyhelminthes > Trematoda > Opisthorchiida > Opisthorchiidae > Opisthorchis > Opisthorchis viverrini. The sequence goes on along the minus strand of NW_008751680.1, from coordinate 667,465 downwards.
AATATACACATATGCACAAATTAAACGGAGTCACTGGTGCCAAGACCAACACGTCACCATGTTTCGATAAAGTCTAGTTTTCAGGTAAGTCACCTGCAAAACTGTCGCGCGTCTCCAGAGGATGTTATTCTAGTTTTTCTACATAAGATTTCGAATGACGCGAATGAAGAACATGAATGGAGTCTAGTGGCAAAAACACAGCTCGATGAAAAAACATCTGAAAGTCACAAGTCAACTACTCTTATGATGAAAGATACACGGAGTAGCGAATACTGAATTCGAGTTGGAGGGTTACACACCAGATGTAGTTGGACTGTGGAGAACCAGCTGCATGAAAATGTTCATTCATCTATATGATCGGCTAAGGAGAAAAGAACTTAATCTACAGACAACCAGCTATGATGTCAACAAGCTTTCGAGGAGCCTATAACTCGTGGCCGGAAAATATACTCTGGAAATGTCATTCCTGGTATTCGTGCGTGCCTTCTGATGGTCGCTGTCGTCCACACCTAGTATGCGTATCTTGTAGACTGTTATCAGGACACTGAGACTGTGGCATAAATGGACGGAAGTCTCTGGTCCGCGTTCCACACCGTTCACGGAAGTGTTAGTATATGAAGGAGGCGATTATGGAAAATACTGACATAAGTTTATAGTTGGAATGTTCTCCCAAAGACGTGTTACCTCTAAACTCAAGTCTGTTACCTCTAAAACTTCGTGGTTGTAGGAGTGAACAGCTGCACAGTATCGCTGCTATTTAGAATCCGGTTTGCAACCTGCTCAGGATCACCGCGGAGTTCGTAAGCACTAAATTGGACGCCATATATTAGTTCACTTTCTTCAAACTAGGTGAAAGGTTATCTCCACATCGTTTCCATATATTTTAGTGAGCTATCATGTACTATTGTTCTGTTGCTTTTACAAGTATGCATCCAACGGTCTAACCCAATGGGCCTTGTTTGTCACATCACGACTTAGAGGCCTAAGATGACTGCTTGAGAAAAGAAAAGAGAAAAAGGGGAGTACTGATTGGTGAGGGGACGTCGTCTAAGTTATTGACTGGACTGGTCGTTTGGATCATGAAGGCTAAGCTGGCTATAGACCAGCAGTTGATACGATTGTTTGGGTGCAGCGCTCGGTCATGCTAGTACAGTTATTTGGGTATGATCCGGCCCCAAGCAATTCACTGTAGCTGCGGAGACTTGTGAAATCTCCTCTAAAGCCCGGAGTGAGGCGACTCAGAATCCAGAAACTGCTGGATCGCTGAGAAGGACTATTTGTGGAGGGCAAAAAGAAGAACTAGGCATGCTGCCTCAAATCAGTCAGTGAGTGCACCAAAAGTCCAGCGTCTTCTCCACTGAAACATCCATGATGATATCCGAAAACCTTTCGAGGGATTTTCCCGTCTAACATCAATGAACTGCTTGGGTTTTCGTGAGACCTGAATGGCGTTCACTTACGTCATCTATTATGTTGACTGTTTAAGCACCTCTTTAAATGCTCTGTTGTGCAAATCTCCATCTATATCAAACTTGAACTTAATACATTCGATGTCATGTTTCAAGGTCAGTAAAGACTAGTGACACGAACCCTGAGCATTTTGTATCATCAGGCAGATATCTGGATTTTTGCTTCCAGGTGAAAAAAGATTGACGTAGGATCCGCATACCTTCGTGACCAGAGCTCATGTGACTCAAACTGGTTGTGTTTGGAGACCCTGCGACACAAGGCACGCGACAGATGTCACTAGTGAGCTTGTTCTCAGTTCGTGGTTGGAATGCCTAACGAGCGTATCGTGAAACAAACCAGATGGGTGGAGTTCGCAAATAATACCATATCGAATCCACTGAAGGTCTTCCTCCGACAAGGTAGTCAGACACGTCTATTTTGGTGCTTTTCAACGGTGTCGGAAGTCTTTATTGTTTGCTTCCCTACTGATTTCGGCTCTTAAAGGTGGACCCGCTTATCTCATGTCATTCCATTGTCTATTAAGATATTCTTTCCTCTTGATTACGCACCAGCACTCACTACAATTGCATTGCTCTTGGTAGTGACTTGTATCCAACAAAAGTTTCCTGAATCGCTTCGGCAGGTCAGCACTTATTTAGTTATTGTATAGTTAAAACAGTGGAGATTAAGCGGTTAAGTCGGAACGCAAGTTATCACCGGTGGACTAGAAGGTCAGCTGAATGGATTCCCGAGCATCTGCGTGCTCGGTGGGTGCGTCAGGTGGTAGGTACATGGTAAACTAGGGGCTTCTCAAAGTGTTTCTGGCTATACAGGACTGTATTGTGTAGATATATTGTAATAGCTTTGGTCGTTATCAAACCATCTTTTGGACAGGCTTCTGCAGCTTGTACAGAACTCGGTAGAAAACACGAGCAGCTTCCAAGGAATTGACAACATGGTCTGCCTAAGCTGTGTGAAACAACGGTACTACTGATTTACCAGGTTATTTCAGAAAAACACCAAGCACTGATCAAGTCGGCTAGTCATATAAATCTCACGGACTGGTTCTCTGACTACCTTAAAATTCCATCATCCTGATAACTTACACAGTTCGCCTGAAGATACTTTTATGTCAAAAGCGAAACGTCACCCAACAATAAATTCATCGATTGTTTGCCAAACCTCTCTGAAACAAAGTACCAAACTATGTTTTATGTGTGGAAAGGCATTTAATGGTTAAGTTTCGAGTGTACCATTTTGTGGGAATTGAAGCTAAATCGCACAGTACTTGCTGTGGGTGTACACCACAAACACGACACAATTCGAAAAAGCACGTAGTTGGTGCTTTTAATGCTTTTTGATGGTGAAAATTCAGTCTTACTAATATTCAGGCCGAACAGTCTGAGGCATTGTATTCGGAAAGCAGAACCGAATCGGGAATTAATCACCTGCAATAAAGGGCTAGTCTGAACTTTGAATGGTAACGATATAAGTCTTCATTTAAATGTGAATTTTCTTTTACAGGTTAACTAGACTTGGCGCAAAATTGAGCAACACAGCGGTTTTGCTTCAGGCACAAACGTAGGGCGTTCACAGGGCAACTGGCCCTGAAACATCTTTTGACTGAAATTTCAATCACATGTAGGGCTATGCCTCTTTTTTGCAGTGAATCAGCTTCACTGAGGGTCAAGGAATGTATTTGGTCGGTCTGCATATAAGAGGGTTTATAGGGAACTGCTTTAGAATGTCTCCGATGGACTGTCCTGGACTCCCTCTGAAGTGTAACCATTGACAGAACCGTCACCTAAATGGAAGTTTTAAAGAAGCGCTGATAAGTAGGACATGGCATCACAGATCAAGACTGAATGCCTTTCAAAGGCCGCACACACGTTCTACACATTACACCCCTGTTACAATGGGCCGAACCAACCGCAAGCGAATATGCATAAACAAAGCTTTGTATAAGAAATGATTGGAACATCTCGGGTGGCGAGCGACATGCGGACAGATGTGCAAAAAATAGATGCAGTTCTCCTTTCTCCAAAGAATGACCCGTCATCAATATTCCAAATGATCAGCCGAACCAACCGCAAGCGAATATGCATAAGCAAAGATTTGTATACGAATTGATTGGAACATCTCGGGTGGCGAGCGAAATGCGGAGAGATGCAAAAAATAGATGCAGTGCTCCTTTCTCCAAAGAATGACCCGTCACCAATATTCCAAATGACCGTCACTGAAAAATCATTTGACAGTCTACTACTGGTTTCACCTTTCTTAAGGCTCATCTAGTAGACGTAGATTTCCATCAACATTATGTTCTGTTTGAACAGCCAACTGGATGCAAGTGACGGGATATACTCATTTGCACAGCTTCATTTTCACAACAAAAGTGTGATTTTGGGTTTTAGATCCAATTTTACGAACTTTCGTCTTCTGTAGATCACTCAAAATCACAACTTTCGCATCTGTTACCTCATGACACGTCACCAATAACGCGTTGAGTGAAGTCAATCAGCGCAGGAAAATCAGGAAAACTTCGGCAAGACACGTAAAAGGTTAAAAAGCAGTGAAACCATCAACTTCGATATCCAGCATAACCTCAGTTTTACGGAGCGCTTTAAAGCACACCTCAATAATCTTTTGACTTTATTAGTAATAATAATAATAGTAGTAGTAGTAATAAGTCTAATGTTTCTTTCTGTCAGGAAATGAGTTTTTCGGTTCTTCTGCCTCTTTTATGCGGGTGTTGGAATTACGGGCTTGAAACAGCATAAAAACGGCAGTTTTTCTACAAGTCACGTGAGATTTATTATGACGTTGCCTAGTATAATTCGTAAAGAATTCTCAGATTCAGCGTAGTAGCCTATGAAATGTCTGGCGCAATCCAACCCATGTCTTTGATCCAGCTGAATAAAATTTTGAGGATGGAATATTACAAGATGTGAAGATTTAGGTTCGCTTTCACCATTCAAATAGGTAAGCCGAATAGTTTTTTCAAAGCAGTGGTCAAAAAGGGACAAAACCTCATTCCCCATATTAATAAAAGCAATTGAGTAGGAAGCTAACACCTTGAGCTAACGCGTGTGCAACCCTTTGATAGTGGATATCAGACTACTGTTCGCACACGCTAAAAAAACTGAGTTTGATGGGGCTGTGTAAATGAACAGGAATATGGATCTAAGGAACAGAAAAAAAACGATAAACATTCGCTTTATAAGGACACCACCTTTACTAAAAGCCACAAATATTTTTTCTAACATTCACTTCCAAAACGGCATTCGACAAAGATGCCACATTTTGGCTGTGTGGGATTTCGATGAAGTGATTCCGGAACTTTAATCTTGCTTTTATCCTGCATGTGGAACCAAACTGCAACAAAAGCAAGAAGCATTAAACAGTTGCTTCATCCTTGTTGGAAATAATCCACAGTGCACATGCATCTACAGAGAGATTCGAATTAAACAGTTCCAGAGTGACTGCTACGCCGATTTGATTTCCTTCTACGGGTGGCCGACCAGTAGTTTGTCCCTCACCTCAGGAGGTCATATGTTGAATGTCTGCCCAAGCGACGACTGTGCAAGTGGAAGGTTCATGCGGACTGGGATTCCTTTCCCAGTGGGTAGTTCACTGACTGGTGGCCGATAATTATGATAGAGATATGACTGCTAAATGGTGATTCTCGGCTTTTCACCATGGACTGGCTTCTACTGAGGGATGAAGTATCGATTAGGTATGAGTATCTTAATTTTACAGTGACAAACATGAGCTTGCTGGCAGCCAATATTTGCCGTTCCGGGCAAATGGCTAGATATATTAGCACCCATCATTTCTGTAATGTGATTCACAAAGCATAAGCAAAACTAGCAGTATTTGATACGACGGTAATACAAGAGGAGTCGGTTTTGCCAGCTTTATCCTGAATGTCAACGGAACACCTAGAATTTTCTTTGCATCCCTAGTTTTCTGAAACAACATGTGCACAGAGTATCAGAGGGGACACTTGCCGCAAAGATGAGTTGTGAAGTGCATGTCCTCGTTCATTCGACTGCCCGGACCAAGAAACTCGCAGGCTTGATGGAAGTGGGGTTTCAAGTCAGCGTTTGTAGTAAGGCCTTCTTCGTTTAGAGTTGAGCTTATAAAGTTCATGGGAATTACAGCTGCTGAACAATGGAACAGGTAAAGATAGCAGTTTGTATGGTACAGGGAATGTCGAAGCGACCTAAAACGCAATTTTTAAAGCCGATTCTATGAACTAAATGAGTTTCCTATCTAACAATGAATTTTTAAAGCCGATTCTATGAACTAAATCCTATCTAACAATACCAACTTGTGGTCCCTACTCGAAACTGGGCCTTGCAGTGTCTCAGCAATATTAACGAGCAGTCACGTCGCCAATTTTTAGAGGAGCGGTTAATGAATAGTTCCTTTCCCTCTGGCGTGGCTTGATAGAACACTTATACAAAGTGTTTCAGGTTACTCTGGTCATCAAATTACTTTCTGGAACAATCTTTCACTCGTGGCGAAAAAAATTTGTCGTCGGATGACTTCGCTATATTATTTGAAGCATTCGCTTGGGCGGCATCCCAATGATTTATTCGATTTGCCGCTCACCGTTCCTGGCTATGCAGTGTAGCAAATATCAAAACTAAGGTCAGTTCTAATTTCTAATCGGTCAAACTATTCTTGCAAATGCTCTTTTGTATCAATCAGCCTTTCACCGTCAATTTCAGATTTGAACGTCTATGATAGTCTCGTTACCCATAAAATATAATTAAGCTGCTCAGTAAGGAAAATACCTTCAGATTTGACGATTTGAAGGCCAGTGAACCCCGGACCTCATTGTATACTCTGCTCAGCTTGCTATGTTGAATTACAGCGCGATGTTCGCTGGGACCATTTCTGAGCACAAAGATAAGATTGGGAAGCCATTGCATTGAGCCGTTCAGAGAGAGTCACTCAGTTGATATTGAGTCCTGTGAGACCGCTCCAATCTGATACCAAGCCGCATTCACGCCTCTATCGAAACATCTTGAAATTCCTATTGGATCATCTCGAAAACTCTGTAGAGACCTCTTTTAAAAAAATTCCCGGATGTCCATACACGAAAAACTATTAATACAAAACATATAGTAGAGTATGAATGTCCAAATGATCCCAATGGGGTTGAAAATCCATGGGTAATTATGCCAAAACACAATTATGGAGTTAGGGAGTTGATGAATGATGATCCTAAGGACAGAAAAAATCTAATCAATTAAATAATTTCTTATTGTTATCAGAAAAGCTTACAGTTTAAGTGGTTCGAACTGACAGAACATCATCGGACTGGTCCATTTTGCCCTTTGTCTTTGAAATATCCAAGCTTGTAACTAACCAATCAGACCAGATGAAGTTGCTCTGACAGCCAGGTTACATTCAGGTGGTCAGTCTGAATGAATATGATATGAACGGGACGAATGTGGCTATATGTACAAGCGTACTGTTTATAAAATCCTGTCAGAACCATGTGATAAAGGTTACTCAGGATGGGACGGGTGACAGATTTCTCTGTCTGCTTTGAAAACTTGTAGTCAGAATGGTCGTATATACGAAAAAAATTTTGGTAAACAGGAGTTGTGACGTTATACAGAACTACATCTACAGCAGTTCGAGTAATGTTGCGATGATGACAAGCTACAAGAGGTGGTGGTGGGGTGGTTTGAAATTTCAGGTAGACAATCAGCTTGATAGAGGAACAAATAACCAGGAATTGGCAAAATTTTGCAGGTAGAAGGGGACAGATCCGACGATCACTACTGACTTGTAAGACCGACAGTGCTGCTCTGAGAAGACGTACAACTAGCACACGCTCTTGTCCATCGTGTGTAACTTTCAGCCTATCAATTAGCTTTCTGAACCCTGTTCAAACCAGCTGATTTCACGTGACCTTATTTATCGGACATCCTTAACTACTTGTTGAATTCCTCAGTGACATGCTTCTGTTTGCACAGGAAGTATACACTTGTTTACCAGGCAACAGACAAACCAAGCTGAGACCAGCGCTCTACAAGCCGTGAACACTATCCAGTCAGTAGCTGTGCTGATAGGAAAACACCATCGAGTGAATCGGCCGCCTTCTTACTGAAGATGATCTTGGGCTTTGATCAGCCAATCAACAGCGCTCAGCTGTTTTAGATCAACCAGCCCCAGGGCCAATCAGACAGTGGACAACTTACATGCGATTACATTCGAACTATGTACACAATGTTGTAAACGCCCAAAAACCCCGTGCTTCTTCATTGATAAGGTGGGGTTTTCCTGGATCAGCTTTGAACAAACAAACGAGCGTCCGCGGATATCCTGATAAAGGATCTGCAGTTCGTGTCACGTGAGTAATGTACCTAGCCTCTCAGATCAATGGGATACCGGTTTAAATCTCCTGGGGAGTGTATAGGTGCAGGTGGGTCTCGAATTTCTTGCATTTCGTGTTCATCAAAACTGAATATCACATTAATCCTGAGTCACTGGCCACTGTGGTGTGCTCGTTCGAAATAAAAGCACATTTGCTCACACACGACGTTTATGCAGAGTAATTTCTCCAAGGATTTAGAGGAGAACATACATATTCTCGCCAGATAATCACCCTAGGCCTGAGCTTGGTACTTTTTGGCGTCTGATTTTTGAGGGTTGTTTTTCCAACACTATGAAGGAAATCAACGCACAGTCCCTATAACTGAAGCATGAAGCGGTGCTTACGAAGGTTATTTAGTTGAAGAATATCGTGACTCAGCTGGAGTTTAATTGAGTCTCCCAGAAACACGAAAATCAGTCTGCAACTGGGTTTACTTCACTTTACACAAGATCTTTAATTAGAACTTTCTTACTGATGCTCCAAATCTGGGCAAATGTCTGCTGGAGAAGGCAGCTAAAACTGAAACTAAAATTGTGCACATTGATTTAGAAACCACCAGTATTCGTTTCGCAAAGTTCCCGTTGCCCTGTACTGTCCACCACAGTGGTGAGGCAAACGAAGTATTCAACGACGCAGTGGGTTGCTTAACACAACTTCTTTGATTGACTGAATTTCTTACCTGATGTGTAGGCACAAACAATGCAGTTCGATTTTTTAGGCCGGACTGAGCACAACCCTAACAGTGAAGTGCGAATGATAGTCTTCTGAAGGTCTCTTTCAATCAGAGCCAGCAGCATCCGTGTGGACAACCTGATGCTTCTGCCGTAATGGAGGTATGATGTGACATGAGACTATTGATAGTCTTAAGTACCGTAGTTGTCCGTGGTCTGCGATACTGCGATACTGAAAAACCTGATCGCATGACAGCGGTGTTTGGCAGTCTTAAGTACCGTAGTTGTCCGTGGTCTGCGATACTGCGATACTGAAAAACCTGAGCGCCTGACAGCGGTGTTTGGCTGGAAATACAACTGCATTTCAATCCTTACAGAACAAGTCACTACACATGTTCCAACCCCCAAGATGGATACCTAGGTGACTTCGTTCGTCAGACTTCCACCCAGCGATCAACCTTGTATGAGAAACTCTCTGTGTCGCACTGATCTCATCCATTATAGTTCAGTGGGTCAAGGAGACACAAACCGTCACGCCACGTTAGGGTTTGTGACGACCATGACGTCCATGAAATGCCTCAGTAGATCGCTCCAACCAGAGTCGTTATGTCTCATGCTATTCAACTTTATCCACCATTTAAGTGCACTCAGCTGCTATACACCAACGAATAATAGCGACTTAGATATAAAGGGGATAACCAGTGACCATGTGGACTTGAAATAGGATTAGTCGAGGCGATACATGAGTAACTAGGTCATTCAGGCTGCGATGATTCATTTGGGTGACAGCGCTATCCAAGGTATCCAGACAGCTCAGTTCTGATTACCCCATTGTTTGTGGGCTCAATGTAATTTTTTTAAGTCCCGAAAATCACCTAAATATACTGCGCCAAGTAACGTCCTCCCACAATTCAACCTTAACTATAAAACCTTAGCTTGGTGGCAGAAACACAAATTACATGAAGAATTGCTGAGAAGCGATCGGTCAGGGCACACAGCATAGGTATTTTTGCACGCCTCAAAGACAGCAGTAACACCTGTAACACCATTTCGGCACATAGCACTGAAGGAATCACGAAAACTTCTGCCAGATCGCCCAAGCCTAGACAGGAGAAGTTGAGATGCAGGGGTCGGGTTCGAAACACCGATCTTCCGGACGGTGAATTCGAGCTTTAACCACTGAGTCACTTCGCACAGGTTGTTTAGCTTGACGCTGCCACTGCATGTATTTGGTAAGCTGATCAAACAACTTAAATGACTAGATATAGTTTTCGATTCCTGTTGGGACATGCAGCACATACCCGGGTGCATACCAATGGTGGTGGTTGGTGAATTATATAGCGGGTACGTCGCAATACCAGAAAAGCAGAGTTTTTTTATCATTTAACTGAAAAATCAGCCAACGAGTTTCACGTCTTTGCGGGTTATCAAGTAAGAAGAGGGCTCATAATTTACTAGAGAAGAATTTATGAACCCATTATACCTGCTCTTTTTATAACCACACCCATTGTATGCGGCACCAGCGATCCAAAACGTTCTACTTTGCTGCATATCAGGGAGCCATTTTGGTCCCTGATTACTGGCAAGAGGTTTACGAGGACCAGTCGAACAAATCAAGTGGAACAGCTTGCGCGCGTTCCCAGCATTCTTTGCATCCTTCAATTCTTCGGTTTTTCCAGTCCACCAAACTTCTCGGTCTGTGCGGACACTCAGTTTCACCTGGCGTCGGATGATGTGCCAAGTTGAGTTGTAGTGGCGGCCAGGTGGAATCTGTCGCCAGGTCTCCTGCGAAGACACTATCCTATCAGAAATCCAATGTTTGGATGGTACCGAAAGCAGACGTTCTGGCTTTGAGTAGCGCTTTGGATACCTTTGCGCAGTGGCCGTTTATATCCGACACCGTACCGTCCGGCAGGCATTTGAGGACCTGGTTCTGATAGCTTCGTTTGACTTCTGGGTACACTAGCTTCTCAGTCGCTAAGCTAGGTGTGCGCGTTTTGCGTGCACCTGAAAAGCATAATGAAAAGCAGCAGCGTACAAGTGCATGGTCGGAGTCCACGCTGGTATTCAGAAGGAGTGGCAGGCGGTGACCGACTCTCGCCCCCGATAATTGACGGCGATGTGATCCACTGTTCACAACTGTTTGTCACAGAATGCTATTATGCTAGGTGCTAGACTTTTGAGTGGGTCGTCAAAAACTGAAAGCAAAGTTATATTTCACATCTAAAGAAGCTGCAGAATAAATGTGCACCAATTCGGTGTCAAAGCCGATTCGAAGTTATGAAATTTAACCTGAGTTGGCAAGCATAAATTAACAGTGCTTTCCACTAGGTTGCCGAAACTTGCCGAATTAAATTTTGATATGGCTTCCACGGGGTATCGGAAGTTGATGATGGCTCAGGCGCATGAAAATCCACCCATTCATCAATAGAATAATTATCCAGATGATGTTTCCCTATCACTTGTATTCGGTCGGATTTCTTGCCTAAGAACATCTTTGTGCTGATTTCACAATAAAAAATCTGTGGGTTCTACAAATATGAGGTTTGATTTTTGGTCTAACAGGCCATTTTAATTAATAAAATTTTCCGACTATTATTTAGTAGTCAGAAAGCATTGTCCAGTTGTCAGGTGGCCGTTCGAACTAGTCAGGAATGCACCAACGGATGTGTGGTCCAACAGTAATTAGTGGTAATCAATGTTAATCGAAAGATCACCTGTACGATCCCACAACGTCCTCTCATGTGTCTGATTCAGACGAAGGAGTTCATGTGGGTGAGTTTTCTGGGACATGAGAACAACATTACATTATACTAGGTACAGTTTCTTATTCGGTTTTGAGCCTAAATCTTATTTTTGTGATAGTTACCAACATACGTCTGATGGGTGTTTATAAATTCTGACTAGACTGTGGGGTTAACTACCTTAATTGACTTCTATTCACCAAAAAATTACATCCTTGCTTCCACTTTCTAGCCAAACTTCAGAATGTTCACAAAGAGACTATCCCATTGGACATCATAGAATAGGTGTGGAGAAATGCCCTTCTCTCTTGAGCGGAATGGCAGCCAGATAGCTTCGGTGGTGGTCAAAGAGGGCCTCCTCAGTCTGTGGTTGCGTAAGTCGCCCCATTCCGAAATAATTCGCCTTTCGTGCCATCGTTCAGCCCAGAAGTCCAAGTGGCAGAACGTGTATTGCAAGCTGCAACAATCCGGATGGTTTTACTGGTTCCACAAGTCCGGTTACAGAAAGCCTATACATGGAGTGGATCTGAAGGTAAGCAGTGAATATTTCCTTGCAATTCGCTGATCTGGGGATCAAGGTGGTTGCAGCCTTTTTCGCCCATGGTGAACTGACAAAAGCACTTAGCGTGAGACCAGCTGGAATGATTGACGCAGATTACGAAAGAGCGTTTGCTTTGACAAAAGAGCCGGTGGTGGGAAGCGAAATATTCTTCTTCTTATGCTCAAACATGGCCGAAATGAAGTGAGTATCCTGATTGGACCATTTTTTCTCCCTGGTAGAATGGCTTCACACATCCGCACTCAGAGCAACTCTCAGGATGTTTGAGATTATCCTATAAATATTAGACTTTCGCGTGGTTTGCTATGCAGCGACTACTGCCAACGGTGACAAAAAGGAGGATGAGCAGGAGGATGAAACTTGGAATCAGTTAGACTATTAGTAGCGCAGGATGAAAACGGGTATTTGGTCATGGATGCAGCTGATAATATTCTTTGTTCGGCTGGCATGAGAGCAAAGCCAACTTGTCATTTTTCGAACGAACGTCAGAATATAGCATATATGTGAATAGCACAGAATAGGTTGTAATTTGTTTCCAGACTGACCAAAACAAATCATGTTCATGTATGAGAAACGGGAGGCATATACAAACCTAACAAACTAGTGTGAAGTAAGAAAAAGTCACTCGGTTTCACTCAAGTTTCCGTGTACCCGAGCGCATACGCACTGCTTTGATATCCCAACTGACATTTCATTTTGGAGTTCGTTTATCATGTTCTGAACACGTGGTCAGCTTAGTTGGAGGGTCATGGCTAAATTCGTCTGTTTGCAGTCTGCGATGGATTCGGTCGTTTCCGGAGTATATGTCCGTACCTATGTGGCCTATGTGCCTATGGTCTATGCCGACCAGGTGGGTTCGGACTGAGTTTCCAAGTAATCCTTTGCTGTTACCAGGCCACCATTTAGAACACAGCTTCCGGATGCAAGTGGCATCCTGGCAGGTTGCAGAAGAAGGAATTCTAGACGCGCCAGAAGGAGTAAGCAACCATGGATAAGGCTAATACTAGTGATTGGCCTTTGTTGTTCAGCGGAATTGCTGGACCGCTTTTGAAAGTGGACATTACACATCCACAATGCCAAAGGTAGCGTTGGTGATACTAATATGATATACGATATGTGCGGTTTTACCCTGAAAGAGTGAAAGCTTTAAAAGGCTGCGCGATTACACTCAACTTTTCCTCAGCAAAGTCTCGCGGTAGCAAATACCTCGAACTATCTAGCACCAGAGGTTTAGGTCCTCCTGAAGAGTGTCGTTTAAACATATCTTTCCAGCTGAGCAATTAAACAAGTCCTATTTCTGTTTCAAACTGGTGAAATGAGTGCACGGTCCACTCCAAGTTTTCTCTCAATACAATGTACGTTTCAAGGACCATTTTGTTCAGCTACACAGAAAACAGATAATAATGATCAACATCAACGAAAAATGTTGCACATAATGGACTAGGCAGTGATCTTCTTAACATCTGGTCTCTTTGTTCACAAAGATTACGTTTGACAAGAAACTGAGGACTTGGGGTGCAGTGGGGCAACAACATATTCAACTTCATTATAGGTAGACCGATTTCTGTTTACCTTTCCGTAATGAAGCTGCGAATAGAGTCAGTGGCTTCAAGCAGAGTGCCAGTGGTAAATAGCTGGAGATCACTGACCACTCACATTGTCACCAAGCAGCGGGGGGCGTTTTCACGGCCATTTCTATAGTTTTACCTGTTTAGAACAGCAGTTTCTAAGTTCTTTCAAGATGATATAGGAGAATTCATTTGTTCCATCTGAATTAGAACAAGATCATCCGAACGAAAATCGCTTTTACTATGTCTTTTGTACTACCTCAGACATATATATATGTAGATATACGATTCAATCGGAAT
>NW_008751680.1:640545-653721 GCF_000715545.1 Opisthorchis viverrini | reverse complement strand
TACACATATATATATATATATATATATATATATATATATATATACGATTCATTCGGAATCGTGAGTGGACCAAGGTTAAATTCGATAGCCATTATTTACGAATGAGAGAATCGCGATAAAAAGAAGCTTAGTTGTTGTAATGTGTCCAGAAAGGGCCGCTGATCTTCGCCTCTCACTTCCAACGGAGAATAAAGATGCCACCTTATCAAGAGACTTCATAACCAGACAACGTCCAAGATGCTGACACAGGGAGTTAACCAGCGCTAACTTAGATTTTTCCCATAATCCGACGTTTGATCGGAAAACTCTTCAAACTACACTCTTGGCTCAACTTGGTCTTAATTCCTATGTAGAATGCGTCCATGCACACAGACTCTTCAATCAGGTCGAGCTCAATTTTTCTCTTAAGTTTGTTGCCCATTTGCCCCATTGGTGTCTCGTGGTATTTTATTTTATTGCCCAGTTGCTGATAGTCGAAAACTGTTGGCCTATCACTTGTTATTTTCGATGGTTATATGGCTGTGTTGATCCCATATGGATGACAGGACCTCTCAAGCGGCAAACTTCATTGACATTACACAACGGCTGCAAGTTAAATATTTAAATATAAAGAATGTTTGAGGATTGGGCATGCGGCGAGTGAATAAATGGCCTTCCACAAATGCTAAGGCATGGGGGCTACTACCGGTTAGGAACTTCATTGAATGTGCTCACGGAACAAACCCTAATACCTCGTTTGTCTTGGGGATTCACTTCCTTTATCCGTGGTCAACGAAAGTTGAATTAAGCAGAAGGCTCAAAGTGATCAATCTAAATACACGAACATCACAAGGAGGTTTCGGGGAATCCTATTGCCACGATTGGCTAGGTTCTGGGGACGGTTGTGTCGAAATTGTGTGCTACAAATTCGTCTATCACACTACAAACCGTTCAAATAAGTGTTGAATACCAGCATTTTGGCCAACGTCTGTCTCAAAGAAAAATATCGTGAGTGGTTCGTATCCCACTTGTTCCACGTCGAAGAGTAGTTTCTAGCTTGTCACTTATTGTGTATGAAAACAGCGCCTCCCTTAATCCGATCACAGGTGAAAGAGCATACAAATCTTCAAAAAGAGAGTTGGTTCCACCTTTACATAGGTACATAAGTGGGGACTACGCCAGCCTGACTAATCTTAAACAGACCGTGGGCTGTCTATGGATTTCGAACCATTGTCTAATACCCCTCAGTTCAAAGGGAAGTAAGCTCCATCGAACATCTTTGCACCGAAATTTCGAAGCTGCCAGTGTGGTGCAGATAATGGGAAAGTATATTAATGTGCCGTTGATCAGGTAGGACTCATTCAGTGTTCCACATAACTTAGAAGTAAATATTCGACCAAGTTGCCGTTCCACTCAAGGATAGATTTACTCAGCCCGTGTGGACTGCGCATAACTGATTAGCCTCAAACAGGACGAAGACGGTAGTGTGCCGTCTGTGGATGTTGAATGTTGGTCCCGCTCCCTTAACTTCAAAGTTCTTTATCTCCATCTTCATTTCGTCAGATGTTCAATAAAAGTGTATTAAAATTATGGGTCTAAAACTGCCTACAGCAATTCATGAACACTCTAGGTGGTACCTCATAACGAAAAAAACATGCGATCATTTCTCAGCCCGTCACCGACGGGTGCCAATATTCATAATCATTGTCATAATTGTCAGCTGTAATAACCGCGTACTTGTCGTACAGTGGTTGTAGCTGCCACAGTTTCGTTCACCGATGATTTGGAGCGGTGGGATACGTAAATACAGGACTGTCAGTGGACTGCTAAGTGGGGGAATTGAGAAGGGAGCCATTGAAGGCAATGGCTTGGATGCACGAGCTCCATTGAGGGCGCGACTCGGCCATGTCTGACAATGTCTCGAACCATTGATATGGCCCGTTTCGGGTTCCCCATCCAGGAAGACGGTAGTGACCAGCGCAGCTGCGTTTTATGGTAATGGCTTTCATACTTCGCTGCCAAGTCATTGTTTGACCGCCTCTGGCTCTCTTCCACCCTTCACTTGGTTGTGCGAAAAGAGCCCTTCGGGGAATTCGGTCGACTGGCGTACGGAGCATGTGGCCAGGCCAGCGCAACCGATGCAGTGTGATCAGTTCATCTATCAGGAGTGAGTTATTTCTTCCAAATACCATTCGACGTACTTCAGCAGTGCTAATCCGGTACTCCCACCAGACCCGGGTAATGCTCAGAAGACATCGATGGCCAAACACTGAAGGACTTTTGACGTCCTCAGCACGCAGAGGCCAGGTTTCTAATGCGTGTAGTAATATGAAGCGCACCGCAGCACCGTTAACTCGACCATTGACGGAAAAGCCGATGTAACGCCTTTGCCACAGGTGACGCTGGTTCACAGAAGCTGCTCTGGCCTTTCCAATCCGGATGGAAATATCATCTTTCGCCGGACCACCGGGACTGATACAGCTGCCCAGGCAAACAAATTTGTCTACTACCTCAATCGGTTCATCCGCAAACGAGAGGCCGGTGCTCGAGACCACTTGGTCTTGCAGTACTACTTTATACTTGTAGGTGTGAAGCCATGCAAAACTGTGGGGCGGAACTATTTAGATTATTTAATATTGTTTTCTTTACCACGGGGTCGTCTGCACACTCGATATCTGTGAGCGGACGCCCCGGGAGTACTTCTACTCCACAGGCACTATAGGCTGATAGTGAGTCTCCTGTAATCGTACAAATGACGAAGTTGGAGAAGAAAGGTGAAAGAAGACAGTCCTATCTGACACCACTTGGTAATAAGATGGAATACGAAAACTCACCAAATGTTTGTTTCCAACCGCTAATGGGCAACTACCAATGGACAGCTCAGCTGGTAGTTCTCCTCGTGGAAGCAGCAGCGACTATTTGTAAATAATTTTTTCTACTCTTTTTCTACTCTCTGCAGGAGTTGGGTGACAAGCATATTTACGGTGGTAAGTTGTTATTTTGTGAATGTTTTATTTGGATTGATAACATATTGTTTAGCCCAAATTCGAAAAGCTGCAATGCAAACAAATTAAACAACCAGCGTACCAGTTTAGTTGCGGACCCGACCAAATCAGCCCGAAAAACAGGAAGTTTGACAAAACGAAATGGTGGCACATGGCGACCACTCTTGGTGAGGAACCACTTCCGTAGACAAAACGGGAGGTATTTCCTATTCCTGAAAATATAGGATGTGGTCACCAAGCGTGCTCACTTCATCAAAACAAACACGGATCTTTGCATGTATGCATAACCATGTAGAGTCTGTCAATCATATAAGGCACGTTGCACTGTGCGGCATCAATCTGACTGTTGATCACTCAGCTTGTGTTGATACATTCCAAGGATGTGCCACTGTAAGTAGAGACCTTGGTTTCAATGTCCGGTAACACTAGACAGGCTGAATAGCCTCTCCAGCTTCGTCTGATTTCCATTGAGGTATTCATATCGGACTCAAAAATTCAGTGAATGGTGCTATTATCTTGGATGTTATCCTACGGTTGGAGACCTCGTTTAGGTAGGTTTTGTCAGTTAATGTCTAACGGAAAACCCTTCCTCGGAAAATTCACCCCAAAACCACAGGTAAACGTTCGTTTTCTCCTTGTATCTGCTCTCCAACCTCATTTAAAACAATTAAGTCTGGAGAAATGAACTGTTTTGGTTACTCACTTACTTGGGTACCTTACTAATTAAACAGTCATTTACTGTTGCCATATGTCGTCGGCTCAGAGGATGTTTTGCCATTTCGATTATAGCTGTTGCCATATGTCGTCGGCTCAGAGGATTATAACTCACCCCCAGGAATCAATGGACAGTGGTCTTTATATGAGGACACGGTTTGTAGGTAACTAACACCTAAATGGCTATTCCAGTCGAAGAAGGTCAGAGATCAGCGGTCGGACCTTGGAGTTGCGATAAAGCGCTCAAACAGCACACCGATGGATTCAACCTTTGCGATCTCAAGAGCTATGAGGTCGTCCTGTCCGGTAATCTTAGTCATCTCGCTGAATCCTTAGAGTTCAACGTCCATCGCCGCACAGGTGTGCATTTACGATATGGTTATATAGTAGTTTTCTGATCAGACAGTACTGAAAGTATCGATGATTTTCTGACTGACAAACTGACTAATAAAAGCAAACAAAGCTGTCAAAGCTGTTTATCTTGGATGCCACACTTGTTAGTCGCACTTTTTGGAGGGTCAAGTTCCTTAGCCTTCTGCAGTGCCAGTCAGTCTTGCACGGTTTGTGGATTGAATTTACGCAGTATGATTCCCCGCCAAATTAAATAGGAGTTTGGTCAGACACTTGAGCTTTTATCCCAGCTATCATTCCGTTCAGGTACACGTAACTACGAAGCCAGAGTTAGCAATCTAGGAGGAATTTTTGGCCGAGAGCCGATGGATTTCATTGAAGTCAATAAAAGACCTCTGTTCTTACTAAGATCACGTGAACCTTTGGTTGGTTGCTTCAAGCCTCAGGATCAAGCCTCAGTTTAAATGTCTCAAGCAGCGCATACATATGGTTTGTAAAATGTGAGTATTGGTGCGCTTGGTTAAACATTCTAAGAGCTTAAAAAATGTCCTGTAAAAAGATACCATTGCCATTTATCAAACAGCTTGACTATTTTGCAACACAACATTTAGAGACCTGTCGTATAAAACCAATGAAGTTGACGAAAATTTCATACCTGTTCATGCTTATGAAGGGCATGGCGGACCATTGCTTAGACCTTCTTGAGAAGGCTGGCGTGTGAAATGGACACATAAACGTAAGTTGTGTTTCAAGTAAAGAGGGCTGATTTCAAAAACTGATTTGGGGTCCCAAGAGCTTTAAACAAAATTGATATCTTTTTCAAAGTAGCCTATCCTGGAGGTGGTCTCTGCGGAAGGTGACAAGCGTATCTTACGGCAGTCAAAGAACGTTATCCTAGAGCTAGGTATTTATCCCTTACCCTGGACTTTGTAGCACGGTTGGCCGCCTGGAATATTATCAGAACCTAGGTCCAGTTGGCCATGTGGAACAGTGATAAGATTTCACAAAGTGTCGAACAATGTACAGGTCACTATGCGACACCGTTATTGGATTAGAAGGCTCAGGATAGCTGGCATTACCATAGTGTACACTAACCCTGCCAACATGGCTTCAACGTAAGTCGCTTACTCACGGATTTCTGTTGACATTGCATGTATTTAGTACTCATCTTCCCCATTTTGAAAAAGTGCTGGGGAACAGCCGCTACACTCGAAAGGGTTCATTTGATTGGTCCCTTTTAGAGTTAATTCCAACAACAACTTCGACGAATTAGTACGTGGCTCAGAAGTTGCCGCTTAGTTTTGCCCTTGAAATATGCATTTCAGCGTAAGATTTCGAGAAGAGAATGTCGCCCTGGAAACGAACAGCAGTTTTGGCTTTCCCATTTTTATCTTACCTTCATCAAGACTTTCTTCGAGACGCCGATGGACAACATTTTTACTAAGTACGACCGGAATACAGTAGGTCAAACTTGGGAAACCTGAAGTTCGACTTGTATGCTGGCCAGATTTTTGCACATCCGCACCAATACACTTTGTTAACCACTCTGGCACTATTTACTACAGGGTGCTTGCGTCACGTGATGCGAATCACGACATTGAAGAAACATTTTTGTCCATACCCTCAGCCTAAATGTCAGGTTAGGAGAGGCTTTCTTTAATTGGGTCTAATTCAGTAGCTTCTTTCTCTCTGTCACTAACTGATTTGACCTATGTTCTTCAGCTCGGACAACCAGTGCCAGCAGAATATCAAGTGTCAACCATTGGGATAGCCTGTAAGTAAATCAACTATTTCAGCAGTTAGTTATTTGCTATCGTGTATCCTTTTTAAAAAAGTTAGCCACTATAATGCCTCACAATCGAGGGTGATTCCAGAGGGATTTTAGAGATTGAATCGAGATTGTATTTCGCACCCAGATTGCTTCTACCACTAGACCGGTAGCCAGTATACGAAAAGCTCCTGTCTACAATTATATAACGCTATTTTCTCGACCTCAAGCCAGTCCGGTTTGTGTTCAATGAAAACATACGTTTGACAAGAATTCGGAAACTAAGCCTACTTTATGTGCCCAAAGTGAAAGAGCGAAACCGGTTGTGGACTGTCGAAGCTTTTTCAGAAAACTTATTAGTAGTTTTCTTGATGAATCCAACATAGTTGAAGAACGAGGTTGGGTGACTGGATTAAGAAGATGAATGCTTGTTTTGTTAATTATGCCGCAAGAAGAATAAAGATCAGGTGACAAATGTGCCTCACAAGAGAAGACCACCATCTGACAGTACCATGCGACCTAGTGACCTCGAGAATCTCTGGGATGTCATTTGGAATCTGCCAAATCTACATAGTGGTAGCTTCCACCTCAATCTTAGGCAAGATATAGGCATACACACCCTTTGGTCAAAGTGAGTACGCATGAACAAGCGTTGACTAGCTCTTTGAGGAGGATTTTTCTGACGAAAGCCTTGTGTAAATTTCCGGATGGTTTCCCTTCTGAGCAAACTACCTATAGTGTGATTTTTATATGAGGAATGTGTTGTTACTAATTCCACTTCACCATGTGGGGTAACGTGGAATAACCTTGTTCGTTACTCGTCGTGAAACATTCGGAATATTTCCGCACTGTTTGCTATAGGTTTAGAGCTTATCGAACCTCTGCTGCTTAAATTCATTTTGGGAGACTGTCTCTGCAGATTCCAGTGCTATGCAAAACTTGATATTTTACGTCAGAGAATTCAGTTCGCATGTGAGGTCAGGTGTGCCCTCATTAGTCGTGAAAATGTCCATTTTCATTGTCTTTTCAGTAACTGTATTGTGCTGAGTTTGCTGTACTCCCTGGAAGTGTCACACTTAGTCGGCCGGTAATTTATTTGTCAGCTATCCGTCTAAATCTATGTGGTGACATGCATGACAATTCACTACTTATTGATTTCCTGAAGTTAATTATGCCTTTGTTATGCTTGGATCCTCGGGTTTACACCAACCGAACACAAATGTGATGTGTTGGTAAGACACTTGAGACGACCGGTTTGAACTAAGACAGGGACTTTACCAGTAATAGCAACGGAACTCGAGTACAGTGGTCCTCCTGGGCTACTGACTAATCAGGGTCATCGCCTATGGACAAAACGATGACTGGTTTGCATTTTGTTTTCGAAAAAGTTTGGTGACAATCGGTAGATTTATTGCTGGGCGATGTTTCGTTTTTGACACAAAAGCTTCGTCACGACAAGTGACTAGGTTCCAAGGTTGGTCGATATTTAAGGCGGAAGGAGAACCAATCAGCTAAGTCAAGCTAAATCTCTGTTGGGTGTCGGCCGAGGGATTTGGTTATAAAAATAAAATATTTAAGAGGCAATCACTCATTAGTAACCACGAAGCTGCTTTTGTATTCCAACAAGCACGTGCCAGCTTGGGCAAAGACCACCCACATCCTAGACTTCACCTTCAAGTAGCTATGTGTTCACACAAATGGTGCAAACTCATATGCGCTCAAGGTGACGTTTCTGTACTACCATTGAGATATTCGATTTCATTCACATGAACCCATCGCACAGCTTGGTTGTGACAGCTTCTTCCCAACCTACCACTAAGACAACAAGAGTGATTCATGAGCCCGAAGGCTATAATATTGTGAGCGATCCTGTTTCATTCTAACGAGATCATTTGGTGAGTTGAATTACAGACGGGTGAAAGTTTGTTTAGGATTCAGAAGGAGGAATATCCTCTCATGAATCAACAACCAGCACATTTATGTTTTAGGTCTGGTCTGTCGTTTATTGACAGTCTGTCGGATATTGCAAAAGTGCAACGCAGATAGTTTTACGTTAAGTCCAGGCTAGGTCAACCTGGACTTTGTGTGTGTGGACAACTGTGACAGACAATATTCGAACCAGCAGTGAACAACCTGATAGGAAACACGGGGCATCGAGATGAGTAATGAAAAGTACGACGGGGGTCTCGTACGCCGATATATGTGATACCTAATTCCTGGAAATCGCATCATACACCTATTCTTTGTCAATGAGTTTTGATCAATCACTACGTTATTTGAAGGGTTGCTTCATGTTTTCAGAAGACCCACAGTACTCGTCCGACTGACCGTCAGGTTTATAAATGTCTGATACAGCCCTGGGTTACCACTAAGCTCACCTGTTTTCGAGACGGATTCAGCTAATTTTTTCCAAGGATCAGTTAGTCCCTTAAAGACTTTATTGGCATCTGGGACCCACCTACATACGCCTGTCCCATTAACGTCTTTTCACCTGAAAACATGGAATATAATCAGCCCAGGTATGTAAAACATCATGCTTAAAGCCATCAGCCTCTTCAAAAATGAAGTTAACTCTCATCTAATCAGTCAAGCGCACGCAAGTACACAATAAGAGTGGTGGTGCCCCTTTGTCGGAGCTAAGCTTCTTCGTTTAACTTCGAGGAGAGCACATATCTCCGGGGTAGGTTGGATGGACGCTGTTCGTATTTTGGGGCTAATCTCTTGAAAATTTCAATTTTAAACCAGATTGCAGGGACCTTTACAAACAAATTCTTTAATTGGATAGGGTTTTTCAAGGAGGAATATCCAAATTTATCTGTAGAAAACTCATATTTCGCCGCCAGTTGAGGGAAAACGCGGCGTCTTTTAAAATGTAGTTAAATAAATCAGTTCGTCTGCTACTATGGTAAATCCCATATTCTGAGCCCGGTCACTACGCACAATAAACAATAAAGTAGGGTTTAATTGGACCACAAGGTTGACGGAAAGTCAAAGTCTACCCCAATCCAACGAGACTAAAGAACGACGACATTGTATGCTACCGTAGATTTCTCAAAAATCTTTTGAGTGGTACTTCGTCACTAAAACTTGAAGCCATTTCTGAATGAATGGTGCAACATAGTTCCTAGGCCAAGTTATCCAACTTCCATGTTTTTAGATCAACAAGGAAATCCTGTTTGCACGCAGGGAGTTGGCATTCCGGTATCAGTGAATGCTGCTACGAGCTTTCCGCTACTACTTGTAAGGCCCTATTCAGGAACTTCCTCTCCCACTGCAACAACGCAGCAAATCCTGCCGACACAAAGAACAGCTTCGCCAACACCTACGGGCCATAATTTGAACCCACCAATCCAACAGTCCTCCTCGGTGCCGACGCTGTTTCGCCTGATTCCATCAAGCGCATCCCCTCTACCCTCGGCCACAGTCCCTGCAATGCAACAAGCCGCTTTCCCAATTATGGCTCAACCCTTGGTTTTGCAGCCAGTCACGCAAATACCACATCCTTTGCCAAACGGCGAATCGAAAGGTCCGTTCCGCAGTCTGAGTGATGCTGGGAACATTGTAAAGGAGGCTAGTGGTAAGTAGAACAAGAGGGGAATTAGGGCATACAGTTAGTAACCTTTACACGGTTCTTTTCCTTAAAAGATAT
This sequence comes from Opisthorchis viverrini, assembly GCF_000715545.1. NCBI lineage: Eukaryota > Metazoa > Platyhelminthes > Trematoda > Opisthorchiida > Opisthorchiidae > Opisthorchis > Opisthorchis viverrini. The sequence goes on along the minus strand of NW_008751680.1, from coordinate 644,255 downwards.
CTCAAACAAAGCAAATGCAGTGGATTAAGAAGGATAAAACTTTGGTGACCGATGAGTCTTTAAAGTGAAAAACATTTTTACAAGCGATGAAGAAGCGAACATTCTTCTTGGCTTGCTCAAATTTAGCAAAATGACCCCAAAGGAGCAATACACTTTAACCGGCCCAGGTTTTTTGGTCCATTGGCTGGGACACAACATAGATATATTAAAATACATGTAGGTATAAAAAGATAACTAACTACGTGTTCTTCCAAGAGTTGGATTGATGATTAGGACTTTGTTCCCGGAATCTGGGGGAATCTATGTATCAGATCAGCAGAGGCTTGACTGTTAATTGAGTTTGCGGCTTATATTCATGTCAATTTGTTGAAGTCAGAAACCCACTATTTCCCCCGTAATTCGTACCATATTGAGATTCATCAGCAATGTATAGCCTAAACGTGACAAAAGAGGTCTGTGGGCACCACCGGGTTTTTGAAACTCATTTCATCTTACGTACATAAAACTCCAGGGGAATTGTCGGATATCTTCATACTGGAGACTTGAAGCAGTCCAAGTACTGCACATCATGTGGAAGAATTCCAGTTCAGAAGTGTACTGCACGAAACCGTCCAGTCTCGGAAAGTGTCCTCCGAAATAGGCTGAAAAGTATTATCTTCATTTTTCGCCTCACTTGGAACACTAGTCATCTGAAAATATTTTCGTACTGTGTTCTGGTGAATCAAACACCGGTGTTGCACGATGAAAGTCACGTGCGTTCATCGAACTGGGTGGTTGTTCCAAGGCTGTCTCTCTAGCACACATCAAAGTGCGGTTAAATGACCATCTAGAAATAAGCAACCACGTTTGAAAGACTACGCTGGTCATTTGTATACCAGCAGTCATGACTTAGCATTCCTCCCGATAGAAATTGGCAAATGCGCGGAGACGGAAGTAACGTGGGTCTGTGGTAATCCAGAAAGTGGGCTTGGTGGCTAAGGATATTTGCTGAAACACTGACGCGGATAGGAGAAAATGTCAGGACGGGTTTCTAATAGTCAATTGAAACAATGAATTTTTGTTCTATGCTAACACTTTATATGATAAATAGTTATATGAATGAGTGGGGCAACAATATTTCATGATGACTGGGTGAGAGCTACACTGTTAAGAAACCGTCAAATAACCGATTTTAACCGCTATATAACCTAAGCATACCCGAGCTATGATGCTGAATCGTGTTAGCAAGCACTTGGGTGCAGAAATCGAGTCTCAGATATACATGTTGACCTTTTGTCAACATGTTCGTGCTCTAACTCAAGGGCGGTCAGCCCATGACTTGGCAACCAAGCGCAGAGGCCGTCAACGGATAACTAAGCAGCATCAGGGAATGACGCCCTCTCAAATGTGGACCCTAGGTGAGACAAATAAATAGTTGGTTAGCCTAAGAGGCATGCTTTCATTGACCCTGCATCAAAGCTATCGCCTTAGCTGTGTACTCCTCATCTTTTCCGCTGTCTGAAGACAGATATACAAGGTCCACGAGCTGGAGGAATGATCGCCTGAAGGGGCCTTCACACCAATGGTGAACAAACCTTAGCAACTGGAATAACTGAAGATTGGTCAAATGTTTGCATCTGAGAAGATGGAATGAATGACTGAAGCCTCAAGAGGGAAAACGATAGGCAGGAGATCACACAGGCTGACTGACTGACTGACTGACCGACTGACTGACTGACTGACTGACTGACTGACTGACTGACTGACTGACTGACTGACTGACTGACTGACTGACTGACTGACTGACTGACTGACTGACTGACTGACTGACTGACTGACTGACTGACTGACTGACTGACTGACTGACTGACTGACTGACTGACTGACTGACTGACTGACTGACTGACTGACTGACTGACTGACTGACTGACTGACTGACTGACTGACTCCAAGTGGTTAGAGCGCGAATTTACTGACCGAAAGGTTCGTGGTTCGAACCCGACCTCTGCCACTCGACTTCCCCTGTCTAGACATGGGCGACCTGGCAGTATCCTCCCAGCCTTCGTGCTTCCTTCTGGTGGCATGGCAGCTAGGCACCGAAAGGGTGCTACAGCTGAATGAATGAATGAATGAATGAATGATCGATGGAGATGTTATGTGGTACGCATTAATATGCAGGCCAAACTCAAGCAAATGATTGGCTGGACCGAGTTACGTGGTCCACACTCAAACGCTCACGCTTCCTGGCTTGTTATAATTAACCAATTAGAATGCTGGCTTGTACATGAATCGCATGTCCCCACAATTTATAAGCACAAGTAACTACTGCCCCAGAATGTGTAGTGTGCTTTACTTTAGTTTAAAGAGCCGTTCCATTAAGCCATCTATTTAAGGCTTTTTGTGTCTGGTATTGCTGCGCTAGGTTTTAAACGATGTCTGTTTCTATGGTTGGTACTTTAAAAGCGTAGCTAGATAGCACCAATTGCAGGCATTTGTCACCATTCGCCTGAGGCGTTCCACACTGAGAAGCTCTACTAAAACAGCAAAGACACATTGCAGCGTATGAAGATGTTTGTCCTTCTAATTTTCCCACGGTAGCTTACAAGCTTTGTGTTGAACACAATCCATTAGGATGTTATTTCTACCCCATTTAGCCCAGGGACGACCTCTGGAAAAGGGCACCCCGAAGCCGCACGGGAAAAGCTCACATTCGGACAATCAACGTGACTTCATTTCATCCCCAAAGGTGACTTCACAGCAATCTCTATTCCGCCGGATCGACCCATAGAACGCACAATACACACCCTTAAACTAAGCAATACCTATAACCCGCTCCAATTGATTTTGGTTCGCGCATCAGGCGCCTGTTTAATTTACTCATCAGTATCACTGTTTAATTGTCATTTTCGTTTATTGGCCTAATACGCACTTCATTTTTCCGCTCTGGCTGCGTCTTTTTACTGCTGATGTTCATCAGATATGTTGGCGTTATCCCACGGGCAAAATATGCACCAATTTAAGGTAATCTAAATACATAGTACGTGTTCATAATCTGCTCGGTCAGTTAACTCGGCCTACGTTACGTAGGACAGTAGTCTCTACAGCAAGCTCCCTGTCAAAGTAGAAGTGATTTGGGGGAAAAACAGCTGCGCGACCAATCAAGACGGTGACGAGTAGCCACTCTGAAGGCGCTCGTACTGGATCAAAAGCCAGTCACTCGCGGACATAAAGACAGAGACGCCGAACGAGTATCTTTTAGGCGATCTAGCTGATGAATCTTGTGCCCCAATCAACAACCTGAACAACCTAAGCAATCGATACTCACCCTATCAGCCAGTAACTTATCGCATGATCACCCTATAGCACCTCAGAGCATTAACGAATGAAACTCCTCATCAAGTACATCTTGGTATTGCAAGCATACCAATCCAGCAATTCATTGAAAACCTTGCTGAACAATCTTTAGATGCTCATTGCAAGCGAAAAATTGGAGTTTGCAAGAAGCCATACTAAATAATTTCTACATATGACCTTGAGTCTTAACATGATTTTATTTACAAACGAATTGCTGTCCATATTCTTGTTATCAATGAATGCACCCGGGGTTGAGCAAGGATTTTATTCGCCCTTTGGGTACCATCTGGTGCATTCAGGTAAATGACAAAGAGTTGAAAATGTGGATTTCTTTTTACACAGTTTGATTATTGATCATCATGGAACACAAATGGGTG
>NW_008751680.1:638497-640228 GCF_000715545.1 Opisthorchis viverrini | reverse complement strand
TACACAGTTTGATTATTGATCATAATGGAACACAAATGGGTGTGATAGCCGATGGTTTGAAAGATAACCGATATTGGGAAGAGCTAGGTTTTCTGCCAATTAATGACTCACTGTTTATGTGCAGTTGTTGCAGAGTGCTGCAGGGAAACTCAAGTGCTGCATTTGAATACTCTCTTTTTAGTGAAGTTTATCGTGATGCTGTTTGCTTAAGCTGCCCCGAAAAATAAGGTCGGGTCGCTGATGTTTATATTGAAAAGGCGATGGATAAAAGTCTCTGAGTACCATTGGTTGGCCCCTCGCGTTACTAACATGGGCCGGCCACAAAGTCGTATGGGATATGGGAGGCATCATTTAAGCAATTCCCTTGAGGGTACTGTTGTAAATCACCAGGATATGTAGAGGGATTTCACGGAGCCTTAAATTATGGGCTCAAGCGGAAACAGTTACATAGAGCTGGTGGCAATAATTGGACGGATAAGTCATCTGTGAAGCTTAAGGGCATAAATGTGACGGGGAGGGAGACCTTGGCAGCCAATTCCGTGGGGCATTCTTCAAGTTACCCCGATATCGGCGGTTCTCGCCCACTCATAGGCATCTCTTTCCGTCCGTGCTGCGCAGAAATGCTTTCCGTCTAATGATTCATCACGTTGTTTCTAGTTTCAAAACACATGACATACAGACCTAGTGACTGAATTAATCCATTTCATCCACGGCAATTACACCGTCATTTGTTTATCAGCTCTCCGAGGCCTGAAGAGCATGCTTCTTATCCCCTTGAAGCCAGCCAGCATTTTTCTAATCCGGCGAATCTTATGTGGCTTGTTTGGCTGAAGTCGCTCTTCTTTGGTGTTTGTGTAGACGCTCGATCCGCCGGCAATCAGCGTGGCCGACAAGATGTACGAGGGAGTTTCCGGTTAGTTGTCGGAGTCCTGGGCGATGACCTTGTCCACAAGCATGAAGGCCGCTTTTGACGGAGAGGCGCTGGAGATTGGCTTCTGTGCTTGTCCCCGCACATCTGGCTTAGGCGAGTTCAGAGGTTGTGGCTTTGGTGAGGAGTTCATGACTGCACCCTTGTCGTCTGTTATGGAGATAAGCGTTGATAGCCTCACGTACTTTGGGCGCTGCTTGTATGTGAGGTTTGCCTCCTCGAGAGCATCACTGCCCCTGGTGGACGAGGGGTATGTGGTAGTCGAATAAAAACTGCTGTCTGGAGATGCGGCCGGTTGCGTCGGCTTGCCTTCGGGAGCTTAAGGAGCTATGACCACAATCAGCTTCGCCATGAGTTTTGGGTCGGCTGAACTGATCCCAAGCGGAAGTCTGTTTCGCCACTCTACCCTTGATCTGCTGCGATCCAGCTTTCGAGCCTCTGGAGATTGATCCTCAGATAGACGCCTGGTCATCGAACGCTGCTAGACCGCTCCAAGATCTTCTCTACAGCGAGTGGGGAAGAAAGGAAGACCAGAAGCCCAAATGTTCGCTTGCTTCCCTTCTGGCGTAACCATTCTGCGTGAAGCGACTGGTGGGCAGGCTTGATAAGGAGGTGATCAGGCGTAGTAGGGAATTTGACGTTATATATAATTGATGGAGTTCTACGGCGAAAGGACAACATGCAGACCTGATTATAGGTCCAGTCTATGTGAGCATTACCGGAACCCGTTAATGTTCGCATCACGCTCAAGAAAAAACCAAGTCCAAGCAGTAAGTGCATGAATGCGCAGAATGCTCCAGTGA
>NW_008751680.1:628523-634051 GCF_000715545.1 Opisthorchis viverrini | reverse complement strand
AAAGGAAGACTAGAAGCCCAAATGTTCGCTTGCTTCCCTTCTGGCATAACCATTCTGTGTGAAGCGATTGGTGGGCAGGCTTGATAAGGAGGTGATCAGGCGTAGTAGGGAATTTAACGCTATATATAATTGATGGAGTTCTACGGCGAAAGGACAACATGCAGACCTGATTGTAGGTCCAGTCTATGTGAGCACTAGAGGAACCCGTTAATGTTCGCATCACGCCCAAGAAAAAACCAGGTCCAAGCAGTAAGTGCATGAATGCGCAGAATGCTCCAGTGGAAGAAGTTGAGACAAGTGACACCTTTGTCCAGCCACTCCTGATCAAGCAAATAGGTCCCATCTGCTAGGGAAGCACCAGTAGTTACTCGCCGATATTTTGCTTTACTGTTGCAGTTGGGCATGAATCGGGCTACCGGATAACATAGAGCTAGTCTTGTACTGACATGATCGGATTCGGTTCGATGGAGGACAGCTGATCGGCGTAGTGGAGTCGGGGTTAAAACGCAAGGGTCCGTTTATTTCGAGAACATGAAGAGCGCAACAAACCCGAGAACACCAAGGATGATTTTGTATTCTGCCAATGAGGAGTCTCCTCTGTTGTTCTGAGGATGCAAACCTCCAAACACCTCTAGGGATCCTCCATCAAGGTGTGGTACATGAGGACCACGAGAAGCAGCGAAATGTAGTAATATTACCCAGGGAGAAACTGGATTTGGGGGAAACTAATACGTGCAGGATTTGTGAGTGATGAGGATGCTGGTTTGCAACCCGGTAATAATGGCGGTCTAGGTGACCCGTCATCTGCTGCGAATTTCGCCCATGTCAGCATAATGAGTTTGATGGGAGATTTGATGAAACGGGTTCCCGGGGTGTATAAATGCTAAACTGACATTGTCGTCCAGTCTATGTGAGCACTAGAGGAACCCGTTAATGTTCGCATCACGCCCAAGAAAAAACCAGGTCCAAGCAGTAAGTGCATGAATGCGCAGAATGCTCCAGTGGAAGAAGTTGAGACAAGTGACACCTTTGTCCAGCCACTCCTGATCAAGCAAATAGGTCCCATCTGCTAGGGAAGCACCAGTAGTTACTCGCCGATATTTTGCTTTACTGTTGCAGTTGGGCATGAATCGGGCTACCGGATAACATAGAGCTAGTCTTGTACTGACATGATCGGATTCGGTTCGATGGAGGACAGCTGATCGGCGTAGTGGAGTCGGGGTTAAAACGCAAGGGTCCGTTTATTTCGAGAACATGAAGAGCGCAACAAACCCGAGAACACCAAGGATGATTTTGTATTCTGCCAATGAGGAGTCTCCTCTGTTGTTCTGAGGATGCAAACCTCCAAACACCTCTAGGGATCCTCCATCAAGGTGTGGTACATGAGGACCACGAGAAGCAGCGAAATGTAGTAATATTACCCAGGGAGAAACTGGATTTGGGGGAAACTAATACGTGCAGGATTTGTGAGTGATGAGGATGCTGGTTTGCAACCCGGTAATAATGGCGGTCTAGGTGACCCGTCATCTGCTGCGAATTTCGCCCATGTCAGCATAATGAGTTTGATGGGAGATTTGATGAAACGGATTCTCGGGGTGTATAAATGCTAAACAGGCTGACATTGTCGTTGTCTAACAAATTACGGTCGAATAACCACATCTACCGTCGTGTGATTGAGCAGCCAGATTCGTAATCAAGCAATAAGAAAACGGGTATCTGGTTGCGCAGCAACTANTCTAAATAAGTGCATGCAACCAATTCTACTCTCCCAGGATGCTGCCACGGTTCACAGTAAAATCGTTAAGCCGTAACACCCCTTAGCTGCCGTGTCACTTGAAGGAAGCGCGGGGACTTGGACATTACCATGTTTTTCTAGGCTAGACATGGGATGTCTGTGGGGCATTCTTCAAGTTACCCCGATATCGGCGGTTCTCGCCCACTCATAGGCATCTCTTTCCGTCCGTGCTGCGCAGAAATGCTTTCCGTCTAATGATTCATCACGTTGTTTCTAGTTTCAAAACACATGACATACAGACCTAGTGACTGAATTAATCCATTTCATCCACGGCAATTACACCGTCATTTGTTTATCAGCTCTCCGAGGCCTGAAGAGCATGCTTCTTATCCCCTTGAAGCCAGCCAGCATTTTTCTAATCCGGCGAATCTTATGTGGCTTGTTTGGCTGAAGTCGCTCTTCTTTGGTGTTTGTGTAGACGCCCGATCCGCCGGCAATCAGCGTGGCCGACAAGATGTACGAGGGATTTTCCGGTTAGTTGTCGGGGTCCTGGGCGATGACCGTGTCCACAAGCATAAAGGCCGCTTTTGACGGAGAGGCGCTGGAGATTGGCTTCTGTGCTTGTCCAGTTCAGAGGTTGTGGCTTTGGTGAGGAGTTCATGACTGCACCCTTGTCGTCTGTTATGGAGATAAGCGTTGATAGCCTCACGTACTTTGGGCGCTGCTTGTATGTGAGGTTTGCCTCCTCGGGAGCATCACTGCCCCCGGTGGACGAGGGATATGTGGTAGTCGAGTAAAAACTGCTGTCTGGAGATGCGGCCGGTCGCGTCGGCTTGCCTTCGGGAGCATAAGGGGCTATGACCACAATCAGCTTCGCCATGAGTTTTGGGTCGGCTGTACTGATCCCAAGCGGAAGTCTGTTTCGCTACTCTACCCTTGATCTGCTGCGATCCAGCTTTCGAGCCTCTGGAGATTGATCCTCAGATAGACGCCTGGTCATCGAACGCTGCTAGCCCGCTCCAAGATCTTCTCTACAGCGAGTGGGGAAGAAAGGAAGACTAGAAGCCCAAATGTTCGCTTGCTTCCCTTCTGGCGTAACCATTCTGCGTGAAGCGACTGGTGGGCAGGCTTGATAAGGAGGTGATCAGGCGTAGTAGGGAATTTAACGCTATATATAATTGATGGAGTTCTACGGCGAAAGGACAACATGCAGACCTGATTATAGGTCCAGTCTATGTGAGCACTAGCGGAACCCTTTAATCTTCGCATCACGCCCATGAAAAAACCAGGTCCAAGCAGTAAGTGCATGAATGCGCAGAATGCTCCAGTGGAAGGAGTTGAGACAAGTGACGCCTTTGTCCAGCTACTCCTGATCAAGCAAATAGGTCCCATCTGCTAGGGAAGCACCAGTAGTTACTCGCCGATATTTTGCTTTACTGTTGCAGTTGGGCATGAATCGGGCTACCGGATAACATAGAGCTAGTCTTGTACTGACATGATCGGATTCGGTTCGATGGAGGACAGCTGATCGGCGTAGTGGAGTCGGGGTTAAAACGCAAGGGTCCGTTTATTTCGAGAACATGAAGAGCGCAACAAACCCGAGAACACCAAGGATGATTTTGTATTCTGCCAATGAGGAGTCTCCTCTGTTGTTCTGAGGATGCAAACCTCCAAACACCTCTAGGGATCCTCCATCAAGGTGTGGTACATGAGGACCACGAGAAGCAGCGAAATGTAGTAATATTACCCAGGGAGAAACTGGAGTTGGGAGAAACTAATCCATGCAGGATTTGTGAGTGATGAGGATGCTGGTTTGCAACCCGGTAATAACGGCGGTCTAGGTGACCCGTCATCTGCTGCGAATTTCGCCCATGTCGGCGTAATGAGTTTGGTGGTAGATTTGATGAAACGGGTTCCCGGGGTGTATAAATGCTAAACAGGCTGACATTGTCGTTGACTAACAAATTACGGCCGAATAACCACATCTACCATCGTGTGATTGAGCAGCCAGATTCGTAATGAAGCAATAAGAAAACGGGTATCTGGTTGTGCAGCAACTACTTCAGTCGGGGAAGACATGGCGAAAACAAGATACTTTTGCCACTCGTATGAAGAAGGAGCACCCTTGTAGACACACCCTAAATTCATGTCCTTAAATACAGTGGGGCAGGTAAACGATGATCTGCTAGAATTCATCGGACGAAGAGCCCATGACTATGACTTCCTTCGGCTCGGCGTTGCGCCGCATACAGTCTAGCGCTACGAGTGCTCTTTTCTGTGCCTTCTTCGGGATGGCGCAAACCGCCAGGTGGTCAAGATATGACTTGGAAAGTGGGTGTGAATGATTGCGTAGAGCTGGGATGTTGTTGGTGTGGTCCATCTTTCAGGGTGGGGTCTCCACGATTCATCACGCGCTAGGCTGCGTACATTGCAAGGAAAAATGCCTGAACAAGCCAGTTGCTGTGCTACCAGTTTCTTTCAAGATTGTCCGGCTGGGAGATTGGAGATGTAGGCATATCAGAATGCTTCACCATCAACCTCATCATAATCATGGACAGCAGAACAGCGTTCAACACTGACGCATCACCGTTGTACGAGCATAATTTATTGTAAGGCCTCATGGGGGATTAAAGAATGTAGGTGGATGAGCTAAGTGCAATCATTCCGAGGTGCCTACATCTCCGGACACTCATTCAGGAAATCTGGATATAAACCGACGACAAGAACGCAATTGACATCGATTAGCAGCTATATATTGTAGCGTCTCCAACCACTCGCAGTGTCGGTCACGCTCCCCCATCTAGGGAGGTACAAGCACCGGCAACACTCAAGCATTTTGAAATCTTCTTGAGATCCTTTTGCCAGGCCAAGAGTTGGTCACTTGTCTGATTCCGCCACCTTGGGTTGGGCACTGAAAACAGCCCTCTTTTCGGCAAACGATGGTTTGGCATGCGCAATAAATTACCTAGCCAACGCAGTTTCTGATGCCGAAAACATTCTTCAATGGAAGTACCCTTTGCACAACCGGTGACTCGCTTTCTAATAGTCTCATTACGGATTATTTGAGACCAACTCACTAGAGATGTGGTCCTGGGACAACGAACAGACCAAGTCTCACATCTCACAGTGTAGTCTGATGCACACGTCCCTTGAGATTCACGGATGCGCCACTTTGACGCCACAAGTGTCTCAAATTAGCAGACGTGGCCAGAGCCTGTATTGACCCCATCTGTTCAGAACTAACATAACTTCCAAGTACGTAACACGCTCCACAACTTCGGGTGCCTCTCCCTGGATTGTAAGTGGCATTTGTCCACGATGGGGGGCGAGATGGCTCAGCGGGTAGAGTGCAAAGCAACCAAACGAAAGGTCCGTGGTTCGAAACCAATCTCTGCCTCTCGACCACCCTGCTCGTGCCACCTCCTGGTGGCATGGCAGTTAGGCACCGGTGGGGTGCTACATTATGTCCACCAGAAAGATCTAACACTTTGTGGGTGCAAAGTGCATACAAAAGGACGTTATGACGTCGGTCCGTTCATCCAAAAATACATGTGCCTTTTTTCTCTTCGAAGAGGAGAACGATATTATCTGCGTATTCCAGATTGACAAGGTTTTCGTCTCAGGCGATTTCAACACCAGGGTTTTGAAGGCTTTCCAGCATTCGACTCATTATCTCATCTATCACGAAATTGAGTAGCAATGGAGAAAGTGGGCAACCCCGACGGACACTGCTTTGTTTACGGAAGCTTTTGGAAAGCTCCTCCAATGGTCTCACACAGCCAAAAGCCTGACA
>NW_008751680.1:606213-626901 GCF_000715545.1 Opisthorchis viverrini | reverse complement strand
AGATAGATAGGTAGTTAGATAGATAGATAGATAGATAGATAGATAGACAGATAAATAGATAGGGAGTCAGCATATATCCAACAGCATTCAATCGTGCCGTTTGCTTTAGGATGTAAAGTTTGCTACATGAACTGTGTGTCGGAGTTCGAAGTATAATCTCGGGGTGTCCGTGGCCTTAAGTGTCCAGTCAACTGTGATCGTTGTAGCTAGCGGTAATGGGCATCATACGGATCTTTCGGTACCCGAGAAATGGCCTACGGAGACATCAACAGAGACGGAGTGTGAAGGAAAAAGAGTGAATATTCCAAAGAGGAAGAAGTGAGGCATCAGCAGTAGCCTGCTTTTGATTGTCTAAATAAGTGCATGCAACCAATTCTACCCTCCCAGGATGCTGCCACGGTTCACAGTGAAATCGTACAGCCGTAAAACCCCTTAGCTGCCGTGTCACTTGAAGAAAGCGCGAGGACTTGGATATTACCAGGTTTTTCAAGGCTAGACAGGGGATGTCTAGATTCAAAAGTCGGGTCCGAACCACGAACCCTCCGGCCAATAAATTCGCTCTCCAACCACTGATCTATCTCGCCCTTGCTCTACTACGCGTGGTTTGAATTGCCCCAAGATTTGGCTTGTTGATTTCAGTGGAGTTCTCGTCATTTTCCATCCAGATTGCCGGACCGAGTGCCTGTAGGTGTGGACACCTTGAAGTAATTGTCAGTCCCTTCCCCATCCACTTTTTTCTAAAATAAAGTTTTCTAGTGAATCAACGCTGTATGACAGTGCCGCATCAGTGTGGAGCACTGATGGTAACGATGATCAGGTGTCTGTGTTTCCTAGTTACGTCGGGTGATGATAGATCTTGAGCACTCGGATATTAGCTGGCTCTTCAAGGGATCCGCTTACGCGTTCAACATACTGCGGGTCTGACACCGTTTTTATGGCACTTTGAGTGCCCTAAGGCAGCGGGACAAGAGATCAGATATTGTTGTAGATGCGGGTGACGTGAATGCTCAAGCAGGGAGACTTGGCGCCGCTGAACGTCGATTGGATAGTCGTCTTGGACTGGAAGGTGTGTTCCACGTAGGATGGAGTGCAGCGACAATCAGAATAATAATATAAAAGGATGAGGGCCCGGAAGGTAAGCTTTATTCATCCAAAACGTTGACACTGAGAACTGAAACGGAAGAAACTGATTTACCGATAAGCGATGAAATGTTTGAAAAATAGCGAATACACGATATTTGCCCCTGCAGGGATAGATGTTCACAGGAATGCGCCGTATAATTTAATAACGTCAAGCCTCTCCTTTGCGCAAGGCGTACGATCGTGCCCGCTGTTGTTGTACAACCAACTGGTGTTCAAAAGAATTCGAAATTTCAGTTCCCGAAGCAGAATCAGATTGTTCCGGTCTAATAATTGAATCAGTATTGAGCTGTGGTTGCTGCTTTTCGGATGCGTGAGAACACCCAAGATCTTTGGAAGGCGCCAGGTGACGTAGAGAGACCGTTTATTCCATGCCGCTAGGGTGCCTGACATGTGTGTACTCAGGGTTAAAACCCAAAAGCTCAACCTCTTTGACTACGAGGTCACTTCGAAGGTCGCGTATTTCGGCGCACATGAACTGGTCCTGGCGAAAGCGACCACTGCGGCAAGGACGTACAAACCGCGGATGATGAAACATTCGCTCGTGTAGAGTAGTATTGGTGGCTGTGCTTTCCCGCAACTATTTTCTCCAGAATCTCGAACGCAGCCCCTAGCCCACTCAAGCCTGCAGCCACAACTTCGAGAAGATTTCATCCGGCCCCGTCTCTGGGATGAGCTTTTCCATACCCAATGAACTTTCGCTCATGTTTGACTAGCCTGGCTTTTCTGCCGCAATTTCGGCTTGCCCCCTGCACAAGTCCAAATCCGTATATGGAGTTCGGGTTGCCCTATGACGTAGCAACTTGTCCCAATCCAACCTATTTCCTGCACTTGAATTCCCTACAACACCGCAACCATTGAGTCTGCCTACTTTCGGATAAAACCACATTTTGAGACAAAACTTCCCGTGTGCTCCCAATTTGAATTATCCCGCCTCCATCTCCACTTTTGGTCGTCGTGATCCCGGTCATTTACTTAACCGCCCAAGGTCCCTCATGGCCAGCAATGGTTTTCAGTTTCAGTTCATGCCACCTGGCTGTCTTTGAACTGGTCGGAACTCGTGCCCATTGTTCCCAACAAGTTGGGAAAGGAAACCATTATTACTATTTCATCGGATATTCCCCACTGTTTATGACATTGTCCTCTTTTTGCGCAATCCGCACCCCCACAAATCACGCTCCATTCTGACTGTAAAACTACGATCATGCCAGACGGTATGCCACCCACAAGTTGAATATAAAGGTTATTATTATCAACGAATAGAATGGATGGCGCAGGGTAAAACGGCTTCCCAATGGCTGATTTGAAGGCCATTTGATCGTAATGAAAGCGTAATAGCTCTCCCCAATGTCCCGCTTAATCAGCTCACCTGACCGTTTTCCCTTGGGTTATATGGAGTGGTCAAATTGGTGGCAACACCGTTCTCAAGCAGAAATCGCTTGATCTCATACGAAATAAATGATGAATCGTGATTCAAATGCACAAAACTAGGCGGGCCAAATGGCAGAAGATATGGTATCGCCGTACATGAACTTATATCTGAGCACGGATAGGCGAACGGGAAATAAGAATATTCGTCCACGACCGTCATTAGATATTTGTTTCGAATTGTCGAGAGCAGTTGTCTTTTGAAGTCAATGCTTAAGCGTTCAGAGTTCGTGTGGCTTTAATGAGTGCACCACCAGATGACTTGAAGTAACGTGGTTGTGAATCAACAAACAAGCTGGATGTCCTCTAGGGAGAATGGGAGATCCTTGGCACGAAAGAACTGCATCAGGCGCGTTGCTGCTTTTATGTTGAAAGTTCGTACTTGCCAGAAATAGTTGGTGACCAGCACACAACTGAAGGAGTCGATCTACGTTGTCTGTGCGGCGAGCATCTACCGGGATAATCGATAGTAGTGCCCATTTTCAATAAGGGTACTCGCAGTAAGTGTAGTAACAACGGGAGTTTTAGTTTGGCGCCTATTGTTACAAGGCCTCTGGCGTCACAGATTCTTCGTCGTCTCACGGTGGCACGCGAAGCCCTGACTCGTGACAATCAAGCGGGAATTTGACTGGGTGGGGTCTGCATTTACCTCATCTTTACACTCTGTCAGACGTTGGAGCAACGCCACATAAACAGGCGACCCATAATCTTGCTATTCCTTGACTACAAGGGTGTGTTTGATTCGATCGATCAGTGCCATTGACTGCACTTGCTCAACAGGGTATGCCCCAGAAGTTTGTAGATATAATCCGATCCCTAAATTCGCATGCCTCTTGGCGGGTGAGAGTTTATGGTGAGCTCTCCAAAAGATTCCCTACAAAAGTGGTGTCAGACAAGGATGTCCACCCTCCACGATCTTGTTCAACTTCATCACTGATTAAACAATGGGACGAGCTCTGGATGTCCCTTGAAACTCCGGTGTTCAACTTGTCCCTGGTGAGCCACGATCTTGTTCAACTTCATCACTGATTGAACAATGACCGAGCTCTGGAAGTCCCTTGAAACTCCGGTGTTCAAATTGTTCCTGGTGAGAGCCATGTCGATCTGGAGTGCGCGGATGACATCGCCCTCAACTATGAGGACCAAAGCGATGCACAAACCTTGTTAGGTAAACTGACCACCATCATTCCACATTTTGGCATATGCCTTGCACCTTCAAAGTACAAACTCATACTTCAGAACGTGCCAACTGAGAACATATTCCCTACAATTCAAGGAGAATCACTGTAGATTGTGGAAAGCTTTACAGCTCTGGCGGACGTGTGTCTGATGAAGTCAGCGCAAGAACCTCAAGGGCTTTAAGCACGTTTTCCTATTTGCGTCACTTGTGGAGTCAAAAAGGCATCTCATCAGATCTTAAGAGTTGTATGTAGCATGCTACAATAAGGTCTGTATTGTACGGTTGCGAGACATGGCCTCTGCAGACAGTTGATGTGAGGCGTATTCAGGTCTTCGACCACCGATGCCTCAGAAGCGTAACTGGTTTTGGATGGCGCCAGCGTGTTAATGATTAGAAGACGGGTATTTGGTTATGCGGCGGGTACTTCAGTCCGGGAAAATATCCAGCATCGTCGACTAAGATGGCTTGGTCATGTGCTATGCATGTCGAAACACCGTCTACCGAGACAGGTTTTGTTCTCCGTCCCTCCTTCAGGATGGCGCAAACCGTAAGGTGGGCAATGCGTGACTTTGCAGAAGGGCGCGGCAGAGAGCACGAAGAGTTTGGTTGTCGTTGGTGTTGTACGCCTTCCAGGATGTGGTTCCCTTGATCCCATCTGCGCTTGGTTTGAGACGTCGCAAGAAATGGCGGTTATGAATGTCAGTGGCCTTCACGCTGTGATTTTCTTTTCATATTGTCTGGTTGAGCGTTTGAAGGTGAAGGCATCAAAAGACGCTTGACATAGACCGGCACTACGTTCCCTTCCTCGCCCACCCTTTTTCGTTTCTTTTCACATTGTATATATATATGATTAGACGAACCTTATAATTGTGCAGCAAGGAAGCATCAGTACCAACATTGATGTTGCTGTTGCTGATGATGATGAAGCGCTGTTTCTCGAGCTGCACTGAAATTCCTCGAATATCGGACTCGTGTTATTCGTGGTCGAGATTATAGTACGACTCGCCGAGCTGTCAGGCTTCCGGTGAAGAATGGCATATGCGTGGATCTAGAAGCTTGGTGGACCAAGAATGCTGCAGAGGTGAAGGAGGCGTGAAACTCTTGGAATGAACGTGAATTATTCAGGCTGATACACTCAACAGGCCTAGAGAGGCCTCCGATGTGCGAGGCAAGCATCGATAAAATGTAGTAACGGTATTTTTCTGAGCTTAGTTCTCGGTCTGAGCCTCCCAAGCTAGCGCTCACCTCCAAACGACCACCAAGGGTGCACAAGTTATATTAACACCCAAAACAAAGCCAGGAACACTTGTACAGCGCTTCATATATATAGCGTAGGTGGCAATAACTTTCTGGAACTTCTGACGCATCTTGGGTACAGCATTGGCAACCGGCATTCGGCCAATACTGGGTCATGATCGGCTGTTGGGTCCACACTTTCGACCAATCAGATCTCGGGTTGATGCCGGATCGCCAAGCGTCCCGAATTCTGGGCCAATCTTGCGTGGGATGGACTTCTCGTCCGTAGCAGCACCTGAGTGCGAGCGGTAAAGCGGGATCCGTGTGGAATTCCGCGTGACAGAAAACGATTTGCCTTTCTGTAGAAAAGGAGAGCACGAGAGTTGTTGGGGTGAATACTTCCAGAAACAATTCAACTGGTCACTTGCGGTTGGTCACCAGACTTCCTGATCCACAATACAATCCTGGACAGTGAAGTTGGAACCTTCGATGGCTTCGGATGCAAACGAATGGCGTTTGTTCCTCGGGCGTCACCGAGCTACTGGTCCTGAATTACCCCCACTCGTTCTGTTTAAAGATGGAGGTAAAAGCTCAGTCATTCTTCTGCCACCTTATTTCCTTCTATCTGAATGAAAGAAACCATCCCAGATAACGGGTAATTCCGTAGTTGTGCCAATTTCAGCGAGGGCGCTCGCATTGAGTGTAGCGATCGCAGAGGAATTATATTGACGCCCGTTGTAACCAAACTCTTTCCGTCCCTTATTCTACGTCTTTTGACGAAGGCACGCGAAAAGGGTGTTCAAGAATAGCATCCGGGATTCCAGCCGGGAAGGGGTTGCTCAGACCACATCCAGACCTTCCGTCAAGTATTAAAGCATCGATACCCTACAATCCTGTTGTTTCTTAACCTTAAGATTGCGTTCGTTTCTGTCAACTGAAAAGTTCTCTTGCCGTAGAAGCTCGTGAATATGATGCACTGTTTATATCCACATACTTGTGAGCGTATGAGGGTTTGTGCACCCTCTTCGGGATCAGCAGATCCTGTTGCAGCAAGAAACGCCATACCAGCAACTAGGAACTATGGTGGCGTACGCAGATCCCTCAAACACCGGATAATCAGGAGCTCGAAGAATGACGGACAACGCTCGTGGATTTCGAAGGCCCAGGAGATGGAGAAAGCTTTCGCTGCAGGCAGCAGCCGCACCCTGTTTCAACTGATCCGATCAACGGGCCAAAAGAAGGCAAGTGTCAGTGAGACAATATGCGCAAAAGACGGAGCAGCAATTCACTCCCTCAATCTGCGTCTTGAGCGGTGGGCTGAGCACTTCCAAGAACAGTTCACCTGGTCTCCTTCAGCACAACCGCTGGAAGAACCGAGCAGGCACAAATGGAACATTGACACCAACTCACCATCAGCAGCCGAAATCCAGCGCGAGCTTTCAATCCTGAAGCTCGACAAGGCACCTGGCCGGGATGGTCTGCATCCCGTGCTCCTCGAAGAAGGTGGCGAGGTCCTGGTGAACAGCCTGACAACCATACTGCGGAAGATTTGGAACGAAAACAGAATATCAGCTGAATATTGCTCCTCGACCGTCATTCCAGTTTTCAAAAAGGGAGCAAGAACGTCATGCGGAAACCATCGTGGTATCAGCCTGGTACCTGTTGCATCTAAGGTGCTCTCTGGCCTTATTTTGTACAGATCGATGGATTATCGGGATCGACGGATTCGTGAGAATCAAGATGGGTTTCGCCCTGATCTAGGATGCATCGACCATACCCTTACCTTGAGACAGATTTCTGAACAGCACCACTCCTTCAGACGTCCAACGTTGGTCGTTTTTTCTTGACATGAAAGCTGCTTTTGATTCCGTCGGTCTTCAGCAACTTTGGCAGTGTCTGGCGACCAAAAGTGTCCCTTCGAAATTCCTTCCCCTTATGAGGGTATTGTATGCGAGCCCCTCTGGGCGCGTGCGAGTATACGGGAAGCTCTCGTCTAAGCTCACCACATCCAGTGGTGTGAGACAAGGCTGTCCTCTTTGCCTTTTCCTCTTCAGCTTTGTTATTGGTATGCTGCTTGAAATTACCCTGTCTGCCTCTGAAACCTCTGGAGTCGACGTGTTCCCGGGACGTTCCCTCACAGACATTGAGTATTGCTCTCCTTGGTTCAGATCCTTCCCAAATTTAAACGATTTTAAACAACAAATAACTCAGCCGCACGGTTTGGCATG
Organism: Opisthorchis viverrini; assembly: GCF_000715545.1. Classification (NCBI taxonomy): domain Eukaryota; kingdom Metazoa; phylum Platyhelminthes; class Trematoda; order Opisthorchiida; family Opisthorchiidae; genus Opisthorchis; species Opisthorchis viverrini. The sequence goes on along the minus strand of NW_008751680.1, from coordinate 619,689 downwards.
CGCTTCTACCTGCAAAGTGTAAAGTGCTGCTACAAGACTGGGTGGGATCAAACCCACACATCATGCTTGCAGGTGGGCCAGTCGACGTGGTGGATGAATTTGTTTACCTGGACAGCTGTATAAGTTCTGGTGGACTGGTTGGAGATGAGACTTTCTCGAATCGGCAAGAGCAGGGCAGCTTTTGCCAACCTCCGACACCTATGGAGCCGACATGACGTGTGCTTGTCTGTCAAGGGGAGAATTTACACTGCAGTGGTACGATCCATACTGCTTTGTGGATCAGAGACGTGGCCCTTACGCGCAAAGGACATACGGAAGATATCAGTGTTTGACCCTCGGTATCTCCGCAACATTGGTCAGGTCTGGTGGGACTATCGCATTAGTAATGCTGAGGTGCGCCAAATTGTTTTAAGAAGAAGGAATTCTCCCGCGATAGATGAATTACTCACGCTTCATAAGTTGCGCTGGTCGGATCATGTACTCCGCATGCCAGAAGATCATCTTCTTCGCAGAGCTCTTTTCGCCCAGTCCTGTGCTGAGCGAAAGCGTCCGAGAGGTGGACAGTGCATGACCTGGCAACGAAGTACGAAAACACTAACCAGTAAACTAAGTTGGGTGAGCAACTGCCGCTCCCTGGATGGAAATATCATCTTTTGCGAGACCACCGGGACTGATACAGCTGTCCAAGTAAACAAATTCGTCTACTACCTCAATCGGTTCATCCGCAAGCATGAGGCTAGGGTTCGAGCTCACCCAGTCTTGCAGTAGCACTTTACACTTTGTAGGTGTGAAGCGCATACCAAACCGCGAGGCAGAATTATTTAGATTATTTAGTATTGTTTGCAACGTCACGGGGTCAGATCCTAGAAGAGCTCTGTCGTCTGCGTGAGCGGAGGCCCAGGGAGCACTTCGACCCCACAGGCATTAGAGGCTGGAAGTGAGTCTTCCATGATCGTATCAATGACGAAGTTGAAGAGGAAAGGTGAAAGAGGACAACCCTGTCGGACACCACTTGATGTGGTGAACTCAGGAGACAGCTTCCCGTAGACCTTTACACGGCCGCGGGAGTTGGCGTAATGAGGTTCAAGAATTTATGGGGGACACCTTTGCTCCACAGACACTGCGTGCTTGCTTGGCGGTCCACAGAGTCAAAGGCAGCTTTTAGGTCGATAGGAATGCTCGCTTTCTTGTTTTAGGTGTAATTTCGTTGTTGGTGAAATTACGAGCAGAACAACGAAAGGCATCCGAATCTCAGATCTCTCTGGCGATAAAACTTGTCAACATGGAATACGCAAACGACAGTGTTCTCATCTCAGAAGAGCAGGCGGGGCAAGCATTACTAAAAAGCTGGTCAAAGTCATTCACTCCTGCACATGCTTCGCGCCCACAAAGTGCGAAGTCGTGCTGCAGTGACGCACAACCTTCGAACATTCCTCTAAGAATTCAAGAAGTGGTACAGGAAGTGTAACTCTATACGTTACCTCTGAAGTTGGATTATCTCCAACGGTTTTGTGACAGACGAAGCCGTCGCGCCAGTCTCGAAGGCTGGAGTTTCTTTTGCCATCTCACTGGACTTCAAAGGGCGCGTATATCAGATTACAGTACGAGGTGTATCGTTGTATGGCCGTGGGATTCGGTCATTTCTTGCGGAGGATGTCAGACGCCATCAGGTCTTTGACCACCGATGTCTCAGAAATGTAGCTGGAGTCGGTTGTAACCAACAAATTCACAATGTGATCAGGATATTGGTCTTGGTGAAGCAGACGGTACTTCTCCTAAAGAAAGCATCCATCGTTGCAAGCTAGGGTGACAGTCATTTGTCGCGCATGTCGAGTTACCGCCTTCCTAGATAAGCGCAGTCTTCTGTGCTTAATTCGGAGTGGTGAAAATCAAGAAGTGGACAGAATTCGATATGGGAGAGGAGAATGAAGGATGTTGCGAAGAGTCTGGGCGCTGTTGATACTGTTGTTCTTCCAGGATGGGGTGCATGTGCTTGGTTGGAGACCCTGATATGATATCTAACTTATGTCAGTGGCGTTCGTGTTCTCAATTTCTGTCTAGATTGTCCGACTTAATGCTGGATGTGTCGACACCTCGGATGTTCGTAGTGCTCTAATCCAGGTCTCTCCCCCCTGCGCCATTTGGCGTTCGTGTTCTCAATTTCTGTCTAGATGTGTCGACACCTGGGATGTTCGTAGTGCTCTAATCCAGGTCCCTCCCCCCTGCGCCATTATCCTCCCAATATAAGGCTCTATTCAAATAAATCATCTGATTCTACTGTCAATGTTGTGGATGTTGATGACCGGCTCATTGTTGGAAGACACAGTATGCCCGGATGAATTCGGTTATTCCGGGGAGTTAGTAGTGCATACAAATACTCCGCTGTCAGCACAGCCGATGCCGTCGTCCACCGTTGCCCATGCATGCCGGATCCAATCCAAGCTCTGCCTACACGTACATCTCGACTTCTCCTATCTAGGCTTGGGCAACCTGGCAGTATCCCAGCCCTCGTGCTTCTTTCGGTTGGCATGGCAACAAGGCATTGAAAGGGTGTTACAACTGAACGGTCATATTATCATAGGTTTCCGGCGACTACAGCAATATGTGAGATCCTAGTCCACTGTAACTCAAAGCATCATAAAAAATACCAGAGCTACAGTCGGTTGGGCCTTAAGCGAATATGCCAAACAGACAGCTGTCAAGTTCCCGCTAGTGAGACATCAAAGAAAGCCACAAGACGAACCGCACGGATACGATTGTTAACGGGAATCCAGCCAAGCAAGGATCCTTCCCTTCGGTCACTTAGGACAATGCCGAGCCCAGCACATCCTTCCACAGTGGCCTCTGGGTCGCCAGGGGTACGCAACCGAAAGTGAATGGATTGATGGGACAGCCAGCTCAATCACTGTGTTTGCATTTTGAGTTCTGATCTCTGCTATACATCGATATCAAGTGAATCCAGTTTTTTTCTCCCATAGCTTGAGAGTGCGAAGATTAAAAGTGGTTTCGAGAGGCCTGAGGCTGTTGGCACTGACTGACGGGCAGATGTGCAGCCAAGACCGATGCAACACAAACAGGTTTATCAGCTGTAGCCTGTTTTCGCCTATCTGTCCTGTGTGCTGATGATACGACGCTCATTAATCTGGATTATCCTTGTTCTCTTTGTCAAATCGACCTCGTGTGCAATAAAATCCTACGAACCGCCCCTCCTTCACACTTTAGCCAAAACACTGGCTACCTAGCTTAATCCAAAAAGGATGACTCTGCTTTGTAGGAGTCGCATGCTAGATCTGCTACTGGAGTAGGTTGTTAAGAAGGCTGAACTCATTATTCTGTTTTCGTTCGTTTTCAGCTTCCTCAAACCGGTGATGGTTGTAAATATTGATGATAAGGAACAGCTTATTCGGTTTCTGACCGAAGCATCTAGTCGTCCTGGTGGACCTGGCCTCGTCGTGCTGGACTTCTTTGCTACCTGGTGCAGGCCTTGCTCCGAAATCGCGCCGGTGTTCTCTTCATTGAGTGAAACTCATACGGAGGCGAGGTTTCTCAAGGTGGACGTGGACAAGAATGATGTAAGTTTCGATTTTGATTTTTGAGTCATTCGAGCTTTTGTGCATGCTGTTGTCTTGACCTGGACTAAGGCGCGAACCTACTCACCGGAAGGTCCTTGGTCCGAACCCAACTGCGACATCTGGATTGATTAACCCAACTGCGACATCTCGATTGATCCTGTTTAGGCACTGTCCCAGCCGTCCATGCTTCCTTCGGGTAGCATGGCAGCTAGGTAACGATAGGACCCTACAGCTGATCGACCAATATCCTTATTGGTAATAATATTATTATCACAATGCACCATACACCCACAGTTTATAAGCCAACTCGCCGATAACCAATACGTTTTTTCATTACGTTGCACCGGTACCTTTTGGCCCCGAATATGTAAAACTCTTGAGCATGCGGAACACACCGTAGGTGTACTTCGGAATTTCATCGTACACTCAAGAAAACTATATAAAACTCCAAAATGCATGTAGAGTTTACTCACCCCTAGTGGAGAAAGTCGCCTTGTCAAAAAAACATCCCATGTAGGTTGGAAATCTTAGCTACATGAAGAGAGGTGTGCGTTATAGTAGACGCGTCTGAAATTTTTAATTGTGGGTAGCTAGTTCCATGACTAGTCGTTAGCTTACACTGTATTTTCCGCGCGTTGCCCTTCGGCGTTCACATTCTACGGAGTATTTCGTCCTCCGAATCTCGATAGATGTTTTGTTGTATTTGTTGCCTCTAGCTATTTGTTTGATCTTATTTGTGCACAGATGACAGATACCGCACCTGATGAACGAAATAAACGCCGTCTTATGACCGAATTATTTTCGGATGAAATAACTCTACTGACGCCATGAATCGCGGTAGCCTAAGCACAACAACCTGTAGCAAAGTCGGTGGATATCTGGAGCCAATAGTTTCTCCGCTGATGCACTTCGTGAACATGTGGAGACTACCGTTGATTGTGCTGATCCACATTTTGACCTGTTCACCAAGTTAACGAAGCCTACCAGAGAGTGGCAAGCGCTTGTTTCTTATGCATGACTTACTTGGGGTAAATGATCGGTGCTGATATTCACAACTACAAAACCACATTCAGTGGGTACGGCAGTGAAGCATCGGTGTTGAACGCTGATGTCGTGCTGTTGATGATGATGATGATGATGATGATGATGATGATGATGATGATGATGATGATGATGATGATGATGATGATGATGATGATATTCAGTGGGTTCCTCTGGCATCATTAATGGTGTCACCAGTAGTTGACTAGTCGACGTTGTGAGTATCTGCTTTCTGTATCGATCTCCTGTGGCTTATGCGAACACACTGATACCTTGTGGTGTCACTCAAGCCAGTCTCCTTTCCTACTTTATTTCTGGCTTTGTAATCTGTTCGCTGATCGAACGACTTCTAATATATTCAATCCAATCTTCTCTGTCATTATTCGAACGGTGAGTGTGCTTGTATTTGCCCTTTCTTCGTCCATCGCCTTTTTTTGGACGTTTCGAAATATGATTCTCGCATGAAATGCTTCAATGTGTCCCTCATTGTGTGTTATTTATTTCAACCACTTTCAGTCTATCGCATCCGAATACGGAGTTCGCTCACTGCCTACGTTTGTCTTTCTACGGGGCAACAAAGAGGTTGACCGGTTGACAGGCGCTCGTCCGGACCAGCTCGAAGCCAAGTTATGTGAACACTTGAAACAGGACTCGGCAGAGACGATCTCTCAATCACCCGGTCGAGGCAGTGTGTCTCAAGTATGTTGCCTCAGTGGTAATTACTTTGCACTTGTCAGTTTGTGTCAACTGCCATCAGGTTATCGCGGCACGTTCCATTAAGTTCGATCAAGTTTTCTTTCCGTAATAGAAGTCAGTCTATGCCGAAAAGCTGAAAAGTATTTACACCTATTTCATTCTTGATAGGAATCACTTGAAGTGTGCTCCTCGCGAATCTTCAGAGGGTTCAGGTCCGTCACTTATAGGCTAGGAGTAGAAGGCTTAACAGTTCGGCCACGAGCGACTGATCAACAACGTGATTAACGCGTTTAGACAGCGTATGGCGCCAATCAAGGAGTTCTAGTACGTGGTCATGTATCGGCTGAGTTTCTGAATACCGGTTTCTCGGACGGAAGTTGCGTTTTTTGTGTGAGATCTTGTTCCCTCTGGGAATCTTAGCTGCCAGTAACGATGAGACAGCTGTGTACTGCTGTATAGTGCGGCCACATCTAGATGCAAGCCGTCTACGTGTGCTGACATCTGCCATTGCTAGAATCAAACTGAAGACGGGTTAGGTTCAGTTAATTCGGCTTAATAGCCCTGAAGCTTATCTGCATATATTTTTGGTACCCAAATTTCCATCGCCTTTCCTGATCTTCGATTTGTCCCCCTCCCCCACTTTTTTCCCTAGCCAGACCTATCGCCATTTCTGGATACCACGCAGTGTGAATGCTTGAATGAAGACGATACTCATCCGTTGTCGAATTTAATCAGCTCGGAAATGGGGGATGGCTATTTACTCTCAGATACTGATGCCCAGGTGAGTCGTGCCTTGTGTCATATTTTTCTACCTGTTGGATAATGAACAAAGTAATCGTTAATCTGTAACGCCCTTCCGGTGCATAGCTACCATGCCACCCGAGCAAAATACGAGAGCTGAGATGTTGTCAGGTTGCCTAAGCCTAGACAGGAAAAGTCAAGATGCAGGCGTTCGTTTTGAACGCGGACCCTCTGGTCAGTAAGTTCGCTCCTTGAACGCTAAACTACCTTGAGCTCCCACCTGTTGTTCTTCAATAAGTTCTTTCTCCAGCTGCTGTTACTTTTTACTCTTGAAATAGGCAATTCAAGGTCACACATTGGAAAGTGCTTGCGAGGCCGTTCGTTTTGCTTGATTTTCCTCGCTCCTGTTCAACTTAAGACATTCACGTTTTGACACATCCTTCAAGACAGCCGTTTCCTGGATCTGTGCCATGACAGAACTCCCGAAATGTCATATTGCAGGGTGCGATGCAATATGAAGACCAGTGTAAACTGACTCCATCACTTGGAACTCTGGTGTCCGTATTTTTAATTAAATAGTGCTCAGGTTTTATCATTAAATTATACCATACGCCAATTCCCCATACTGCGAGTAATCGTGCTACGAGGCTGTCTGGGGGTAAAGTCGTTCTATCCGCTGCGATAGGAAGGCAGTAGGGTATTGCTCCCAGGTGACCAGCGTGTCCATATTCATGGAAGCAGCGATGCTGCCTTCCCCTGAAGAGGGACGGCCCTAGAAACCACTTACTCGGATCGTCCAACGGCTGACCTTGACTGCCGGCGCACTATTCGATATTGTCGAAATACTGAAACCAAAGACTCCGGTGTTACTCAAAACAATAATGCTCTACCTCTGGCGCCCCCGGGTTAGTTTCACCCCTTGCAGCGAAACAGATCAGCCTAGTAAGTCGGCGGCTCTGGGCAGGGTCCCCAAAGAACATCCTACTCTCCTGTGGTTCGTGGATCAGAATTTTGAGTCAGAGGCTAGAAGAAAGGTCCCCGAACAAAACTCGACCTTTCACTGCCTTGTCGGTCAGACTTTTAAGTCAAAGGACAACCAAACCCTTTTTCAAACCTGGACAACCGGGGATGATCATTTGCCCGCACTGTTCCTTGTCCACCGATGTCCCTCCCACCCCTTCCCACCGCACAAAAAACGTTGCTGGGTCAGTTGACTGTCAATTATCTGACCGATGTACCTTATGCACCCTGCTGCCTATTAACAATAAAAAATAACAGCTTTCTAAATCCGTGAAATCTTTTCTATATGGGAGCTTTTAAACATCCATACTCTAAATCAAATTGGCAAACAGTCAATTCTGGTTAAAAACTTGTACACCTTTAAAATTGATGTATGTTGTGTCTCCGAAACACGCATACAAGACCCAAGCGTGGTTTTGTACTTCAGAAAGCCAAGGATGAATCCGTGTCTTTCATATTTATCCCTTCATGTGTCCGATGATCCAGAAGCGGTGACTCGTGCAGTATTCGGCGTGGGAGTTGCACTCAGCCCCAGAGCCGAACGCGCTCTGCTGGATTTGTTCCCAGTGAACAGTCGCCCTTCCGCCGTCCGGTTATCCAGCTCATCCAAGCCCAAAGACCCCTTGCATAAGAAACGGTGCTTGTCTGTAGTATCGACTTATGCCCCAACGGACTGTGTTTACTATACTGAGAGGGATACTTTCTACACAGGGCTTTCCAGGCTGATTTGTCAAGCAAGAAGCACTGATATTGTGATCCTTGAGGGCGATATGAAGGCTCAAGTCAGTTACCTGAGCTCCTTGGGATCACATTTTGGCGATCGATTCGGAGTCCGTGCTCGTCGCACAGACAACGGAGAGGGACTTCTACAGTTGTGCGCTGATCATCAACTGTTTCTGGCCAGTACGAACTTTTAGCATGAACGTTCGCATCGTGTAACCTGCCGTCCACCAATTGTAAATCAACCGTGGACCCAGTTGGACCATCTGGCCATCAGCCACCGTTGGAGGGTCACAAATAAAAACTGCTCTTCCTTCTGGGGCACACAGATTGATTCCGATCACGCCATGAGGCGTTTACGCCTGACAATTCGTTTCCCCTCAGCCCGTTGCTAGTGGGCAAGAAGGATGCCAATCCCACCGTCTTCGAAGAACTACCATAGCTCAACAGCATCGATCTAAGCTACCTTAGCAATCTTAAAGTAAAGGAACACGGCACTCGTAGGGAGCACGTGGATGGAACATGGCGAAATGTGAGAGCAGCTATTTTAGCGGCATTTAGTCCTGTCCGTCCGACTTCTCTGATTCGACCACAAGACCACTTGCTGTCGTCAGAATCGCTAATCTTGGTTGATGCCAGAAAATCCATCCCGGTAGGCAATGAGTGAGGCGACGCACGCAAATCCCTCGAACACCAAATAGTGAAGAGCCCAAGGAATGACCGAGAGCTCTGGTGAACATCGAAAGCGCCCAGTGTCAACTGATGAGATTGACTGGCCCTTCGAAAGCAACGGTCAGTGGAACGATAAGTGAAGAAGATGGTTCAGTAGTTCACTCTCCAAAACGTCAACTGGAAAGATGGACCGAACACTTCGAAGAACAGTTCAGCTGGCCTCCTGCAGCACAGTCTGGCGAATGGAATATATGCCTTAAACCTCCGTCGAAAGAAGAAATAAAGTACGAAATATCTACTGAAACGCAAAAAGGCACCAGGCTCAGCTCTTCAAAGAAGGCGGAAAATCCCTGGTTGCCTATCTAACAAAGCTTACTGGCCCAATGTAGTACGAAGAGAAGGTGCCTGCGGAGTGGGGCATGTTGACAGTTACTCTCATCTTCAAAAAGGCTACGTGGACGCTGTTTGGAAACCACCGTGGCATCGAATGTGCCATCTGGTCTTGTCCTTCGAAGGTTGACTGAACACTGGGGGAGACAGATCCGTGAAAACCAGCCTGTGTTCCGTCCTGCAGGGGGATGCACCAATCACATTTTCACTTCCACAAGATGACCGGTGAGCCTAATCATGGCAGAATGCTGGGCTGGGTCTTCCGGCTCCTTGAGTTAGGCCGGATTATACGACCCACCACCGGGCTTCTTATCTGTGTTTTTACTGAGCAAATTTCGAGCAGCGAAAGAGTATGTACCACACCTGTTGACACTGAGCAACTTGCGATCAACCGGCTTTCACTTTGTTTGGACTGCGTGCAATTCAATAACGTTCCGGTTGGTGGGTCTACTTAAACCGTGCAGTTTACTGTCCGGTGGAAATCGATATCCATGGCTGTAGATATCCCCATTTTTTCTCGATCGCTGAAACTGACCCTTGCATTAAGATCACATGCGAATAACGACTGCGTGGCAGCACAATCGCCGCGTTTTTCCTCGAGATAGAGCGCAATCCAAACCGAATTCTTATCAGGCATCTATCATCGTTCCACTGGCGGCAGTTCGTTCAAGCTGACCGTACATATTATACGAGTAGCGTCGTGCTAATCTGTTGGTCGATCCAGACTTGACCAACCAACCTTCATCTAGCTAGAGAATACGAACCTGAGCTATCTTTTTTCTTTAGTCGAAATAATGAGAATTTCTAGACGAAGCTTTCTTGCTACCTCGTTCTGGATGTCCTAGACATTTCCGAAACGCCAATGTAGGGCAGATGGGGGTTCGGGAAATCCTGATTGTGAACTCAGGCACGCAATGCACACGGGAATGTAGTCGGATCCGCAATCTCTCGCCCACCGGATAAATGCTCTACCGTATCAGTCAACGTGGACACTGCACCACGTCACGCATGTGTTTTTAACCCTCCATATTTGTGCTGAATGGTATCGGGACGATAACAACGTCTGGTTGGTTGTGGAAGTGACATAAGGAGCTCACTAATGACACTGACGAACATCAATTGTTGATCCGTTGGGCACAGGTTTGGCGAATCAATTTGAACTCAGGTGCAGGCGTGCAGTGAAACGTTCTCCAGGTAAGTGAGAAGCTGCAAGTTCGAGTCTCGTCGAAGTACGTTATTCGAGCTATGTGTGCTTGGGTCCTAAAGGATTGCCTGTTACTAAGTGAATAATTACGGGTGCTCTTGTAATAAATGGCCTGCAAAGTGGAGTTGTGCCTGACAACCGCGCTGGCTGTACCGCAGCCATTTGTTTGTACACTGCCTCGATCTGATCCGTGGACTGTCTTCCAACTCCCTAAATTTGCACCCTGTGTTCTTTTTGTTTCAGCTCATTATTTTCATTACCTTCGCTCAATTTGTCCGCCTCCGTTCGATTCAAATCAATGGACCGGAAGGCAAGTTTGTCTTAAGACTGTTGACATTACACCTTACAGTATGCACCACTGTTCCCCACTAGACTGTGCACTTAATAGGCCAATCAAACTCGTTCTCTTTCGCGGGAAATTCTCTTTAAAAGAAGTTAAGTATTTTAGACCACAAATCAGTCTGATACACTCAAAACTGTATTCGGGTTCTCTTACTGTATTATTCGCCTATATTTCGATTTTATAGGTGTTTTCTGTCGTCTTACTTGGACTGAGTTCGCATGGCCAATCAGTAGTCACGTGTTAACATTGATGGCTGCCGCTATGTCCAAAGTTTGTTCAAGTCCAGAGAAGCTCTTTACAGCTATGTGTAATTTTACAGCCTCAAAAATTGCAGCAGTAACGAATAATCATATACACCATTAAACAAATAGACAGGTGTAAATGTGTTGAGACCGGGGGCACCAATCGAGCAAGAAGTTCTGGTTGTAGGGTCATATAAGGGAAAGCAAATTTGCAACAGGTTTCCATGTGAAAAGGCAACCCTTCGAATTCGGGTTGTGGTCTAGTGGTAGAAATATGTCCTACCACAAAACTTGGAGTGAGTTTTCTCGGTGGAACACACTACTCATACAGCTGCTGAAAATTCTTCAACAGTCCGTGATTGGTTTCGCCCTCCTTAACTATCATCAAGTAGGCGCAGTCAGCGAGTTTCCCTGGACCTTAGGCTGTGCGTGAACACTGAACCCTGTAGACGAAACACTGATGGAATATCCGAAAAACTTGAAGCGGAAAGTATGAGCAAACGCCATTGTGTACAAAGTTTTTAAAAACTGAATATTCTCGCGCGTCTTATTGAACTTTCGTGGAAGTCCTTTCACTATTACACACTTGTAAACAAATACCGCAAAAAAGTTCCGTAATAAACTTCACGTCCTACTAGACATGGGGCGGAGTTTCGACATGACCACAGGCTACTCCACTCATCATTAATATGAGTTCGTATACATGCTACCGATCTTCCTTTGGATCCGTTATGTCGGCCCAATCAGCTGGTTTATTCTCCAGGTCTTCGGGTGTATCACGCAACTTCCGGAGCTGAGTACAGTTCATGCTTTTCCATCCTCGACCGTCCTGTATTGTATGGACGTTCCACCGAAGTTTGGTACCGACGAACGGGCCTTGCCACTGACTGTCCAGCTTCCTTTACCCCAGTCCACTACCTCCAGGATTCTGCTGTTCCTTCGTTTTGACCTTCGCGCCTATGGGAAATGGTCGTGCCTTTCTGCTTACCCTTTTCTGTCTAGTCCTTTCCTGAACGACGGTCAAATTTTCTAGAGCTTTTCTTCTTTCCCTTTCTAGATCCTAGGCAAGCGCCTTGTCGGCCACAACCCAATTTCCTGTTCAAATGGAAAAGGCGGATGTCGACCGTACATCATTATGAACGGTGACTTGCCTGTGATTGGCTGCATCGATGTGCTAACGACAGCATTGGCAATTTCTCTTTCGCCGTCAGCCTCCTCAATAATTTGGTTAGACCGTTTGTTTGCGAGTGGTAGGGTGACATTAGTCATCTGATGCCCAGCTTCTGCAAGCAATTCCTAAACTCCTTGCTCTCCAGGCAAGGAATCTGATCCGTTGGCATCACTTTTAGCACCCCGTGGTTGGCCACGATGTGATGCATTACCACTCCACTGATCGTCGTCGCCCATGGATTCGCTAAGGCTGCCGCCTCGACCCACCTCTGTCATTAATACGATATATTGATTTCCACTGGTTGTCACTTGAGAGAGGCACATGACGTCAACGGACCATAACTGGCCGATATCTAATACATGAGTTGCCCCTGTCGTATCCCCTTTCATCAGTTGGCGCCCCATACAGGCCACCGCATAATCCATTACCTCGATTCTCATCCCGGGCCAGTAAGCCCTCCGCCGAAGCAAGTCGTATGTGTCGGTGCATCCTGTGTGTACCATCTCGTGGCATTCGATCAGCTTCCGTCTCAAAACGCTTGGTATCACGGGCAGCATAACATCAAAAGCGGTGGCGTACTGGGAAATTACACCAGCTTCACTCAGACTCAGCCTATCGAAGTAAATCTGGGACGCCTCCCATTCTTGGTCTCTCTCCCCATTCTCAATACTCCTTTTATCCTATAAGGCGGCTGCAACCTTCCGTAACGCAGGATCCTGCCGTTAGAGTTGCACCAACCATCTGGGATCCAGCTCAATGACGAGGCTATTCGCCCCAATCTTGATCCTGGGGGCCTTATCTTCGGCCTCTGGTCTTGACAGCCAATCAGCCAAGTGGTTTCCTTTCCCTGGCACGTGCTGGATCGTGAAGTTGTACTCTTGCAACCGGAGTACCCGCTGGTCTCGCAAAAGGTGATATTTCCATACGGATTGGGAAGGCCAAGGCGGCCTCTATGTAGCTGCATCTCCTATGGTGTAGGCGTGATATCAGCTTATCCGTCAAGTGTCAGGCCTACAATACTGGGTCAGAAACCCGGCCGCTACACGATAAGGTAGTCAAAAGATTTTCAGTGTTTGAACATCGATGTCTTCGTATCATTGCCCGAGTCTGGTGGGAGCCAGTGGAGGTCAAATAATGCCTTGGCAGCGAACTATGAAAGCCATTGCCAGCGAACTTAGTTGCGCTGGTCATTGACCTCTTCCCGGATGGGGACCCCGAGACGGGACGCATGAGTGCTTAGGGACCCTGTCAGACATAGGCCAGTCGCGTTCTCAATGGCGTTCATGCATCCAAGCTATCGCTTTCAATTCACGACTCCCTTCCCAATCTCCCTAATTAAAAGTCCATCAACAACCCTGTATTTACTCGTCAGTTATGTCAGCTGCCGCCTTCAATACGCAGCTACCTACCCCACCCTCCAAATCCAGCATTGTCAGTGGGCTGCCAAGTGGGGGTTGGGGTTGGAAAAGGAGCTATGCATTGAAGGCAATAGCTTTGATGCACGAGCGCCATTGACGGCGCGACTGGACCATGTCTGACAATGTCTCTAACCATTGATGTGGCCCGTCTCGGGATCCCCATCCAGGAAGACGGCAGTGACCAGCGCAGCTGAGTTTGCTGGTAATGGCCTTCATACTTCGCTGCCAAGTCATTGTTTGACCGCC
>NW_008751680.1:589768-601507 GCF_000715545.1 Opisthorchis viverrini | reverse complement strand
ACAACCGAACCGCTGTACGACGAGTACACGGTTCTTACAGCTGACAGTGATGATGATGATGATGACCCTCCGAATCACCGGTGAACGAAACGGTGGCAGCTATAACCACTGTGTGGGAGGTATTCGCTTGTTGCAGATGATGATGAACCTTTATAGTGATGAATGCTGCTGTGAAATGGCCGCTCGTTTAATTTCGGGGTCGTGGTCTTTTGCCCGTTCGTCCTCTCGGCTTGCAAATATGCCTCTGGAGTTGTCTGTTGGATTGAAATCAGGGCTGTAACCTGGCCAGTTTACCTACCCAAGGCGGCAGAGCGGAATCAAACTCTTAATGAGATTAATAGTGTGGACATCCGAAATGACGTATCCTCTGATCTACTGTTGTTAGGAATAATTATTACCGAGCACTCGTATTTACACTTTAGACTTGAATGCCGTTCGTTTGTACGGGTCCGCTCATTCTATCGATAGAGCTGACACGCTGTAGAATCAGCAATCCGCAACCAATTTCTTTCATCGTACCATCATTACTTTGAATTACAGATTGTGGCCCCAAAACAGTGAAGCTCTTCGTCAACCAAACATCAACGCCGGATTTTAGCGCATGCGAATCTGCAGATGCTGTGCAAACTTTGGAGTAAGTCTCGTGTTTACTCTGACTGATCGTCAGTTTACTGCAGACATCACATAGCCCCTTACCTAGTGTTTTTATGCCGTTGAATTGTCTATATGTCTACACAATCTTTCTGGCGAATCCGGCGGAACCACGACACTGTCGTGGGCTTCACTCTGGACGACATTTATTTCATTCGGCCACACGACTGTTTACACGCTCGGGAATCTAAAAGACAAGTGTTGAGACTCGGGTGCTTGCACTAGCTCCATCTTCAGGTGTGTCAAATGTGTGCATATGGAGTAATGGTAAAGCGCTCGTCCTGAATGCTAGATGACCGGAGGTCCGAATGTAGTTCGATCAGCTGCGTACTGCTGATTAGCTATTGCAGCACCAAACTCGAGTTCAGTGCTGTTCCTTCAGTAGGAAATGGGTGTTTCGACGCTGTGTTTTGTCAGTAGGTAAAGTCACACGACCTATCTGCCTTAGACCCTTTTCCACTTTCTTGTGGTTTCTCTCCTATTCTGTTGTTTTTTTTCGCCCTTTCTTTGCAGACTGGAGACCAAGGATTTGATCGATGGAGCCATCGTTCCGTTGAACTTCGTCAAGTTTCAAAATGTCACGACCATCACGGTATGTAGTTTTTTTTGAGGTTCGTGGGTCTCAACACCTGATGCCGTCTAGGGAGCCGTTCAGGAACCAGTGCCTGAACTAGTGCTCGTTCTCCTAACAGCCATCTATCCTAGTTACTTGGCGTTTTGACCCCAAATTATTTTCAAGTAATCAGGTTACGACGCATCCCAATCCGAAGTTTGGGAAAGAAACGTTAGTCGACGTTCGTACCACCGTCTAGGGTATGTTGTTTGTCAGTCTCGCCAATTCAGTCGCAGGGAAATTTAACATTGGTCACCAGTTACGCCTTTTTGAACAGCCTGATTTTTTTACGTCATAGTGAATGGTTACTGCGATCAAAACTCGTCCATCTTCCATCTATTCTCTGTAGACACTTGTAGACGACAATGAACCAAGGTGCCCTCGCATCATTGTTGGCGTTGTCGATGGGTACTGTTTAACAATCACATGAAGTAAGCACAAACGCTATGCGTGATTCGTGGATGGGAAGCCTGGGAAAGGAAGACTGAAGGTGCACTCTTCCAAAGGAGAACTTACGGTCCAGGGATTTACTCTGTGGTTACAAAATTTGTGTGCGTCTATCTGACAGATGTGGGTCGAAAAAACAAATAAATATTTTTTGGAGACTAAGTTTGAAACAAAACGCGACCTTAAAATGAATTGAACGTTTCCGCAACAACGTTGCTGGAGGTAATTGGATGATGTTAATCAAGGGCGGGGTGTCAGCTGAGTGAACACGTGACAGTTATGCAGTGCGGTTGGTGGAATTCATCACTGAATAGAGTGTGACTTTCGGTGCTTATCCGTGTTCACTCTCCAGCTTAGCTAAATGATTTTGACTCAGTTTGAACCAGTTGAGGTAAATCCCGAAGAACACTTGCATAGCCAGTATATTTGTCTGCGACAAGAGTCCCCAGCCTGTCTTCTTCCAAGATTTGTCTAACGTCGCCTTCCCTGAAACACAGTCAAAACTGTTTTGACACGAGTCTTGTATATAACAAACTATGTAACTTTTCTGAAGAAATGACCTCCTTTTTGTTCCCGCGACCCATTCGAACAAACTCCATGCATTTATAATTTTCGTTGCTGAGTTCGCATTGGCGATGAAACCATCTGGTTGGCGTCTCGTTTGCGTCCAGACGACCTGTACAACGGAACTCCACCACCACCACGGAACCACCAGCATTCGCCTCCTGTTTCATGGTCGTTAGTAGTGAACTGCTCTGACATGGGTTCACGTATCAACTTTGTTCAGAATGTGCCTCAAAGGTTTTGCTACTGCGCAGTTCAACTAACTCACTTTTTTGTGGTGTACGCCTTAGCAGTGCCGTTGGCTTCGGTTGAGACGCAGAAAGAACGCGCCTTTGAGATACCAGTCGCTTTTCCAATCCAAGCGGCATCCCGTTGTGCATGTCAGAACAGAACAACCCAGAGGTCGCATGCTGTTGTTTCTAAAGCTATGTCCAAATGAGGCACGAGCGTGTAAACTAAAATCCTCCATGACTCTGGATCGTTTCGCGAAGCCACTTCATCTAAACGTAACAAAATAACCTCAAGTTAGCGCTTAGCTGATTCACAGGGATGCGTGTCATAGCTAAAATGAGCTCAGGATAGCACAGTGGTTAGCGTGGTGAACTTACCGACCGGAAGTTCTGTGGTTAGAACCAAACGGCATTTTGACCGCCGTTTGCGTTCCTCGGGTGGCAAGGAACCGAAGAGGTTTTGCGGCTGAACGATAAAGTTTTATCATTTTACAAAGCTATTTTATTCATAATGACCACGGTGATGCTGTGGTAACAAAATAATCTCAATTTCATGCTTAACAGTTTCATTGAAATGCGAACCATGTTTTAAATGCAACGTTTGCCGAATAGATGTACCCGATTTTGTGTGCGTCCATACTAGGTTTTTTTTACCGACAGATGGCAAAAGATATACAATCGCCAGACTAAACACGTTTTTATTAGTTTGGGAACTCCAATCAGCTGGCTGTGAAAAGCCGCAGCGTGTTATTGTTCTTTTGTTTAGCTCTTTTCATTCCGATGACGATTGCGCCGCTTCGCTATCTTTGATACGTTTGTGGCGCTCGTCTAAATCCAATCTACAGTGCTGTTATTGAAAACAGGCTAGTGAGCTATCACTGTTAAATACGGGTGTTATTAGCAGTGATGTTGAAAAAGCTACCTTGTGAGACTATCCGCAGCATAATTTCCCTTGATGCGGTGGTCAAACAGTCGATTTGGAGCAGGCACTGCCTTACCGTCCCTCCCCCAAATTCCGCTTTACTATCTACTTGTCACAACACCCCGCCTTCATTTCTGGGTGCCACCGCTTCTCAGAGTTACGGAAACTGCACCTTGAGGAGCCCGTTAAAGACCACTAGTCCACGCTGGTATCTGCCGCAAGAAAACTAGAAATTTATGCACTATTGTCATCATTTTCCTGGAGGGTTTCCTTCGTGAAAAATCGCATTTGGAAGGTATTTGTTCATGGGTTTTAGAGGATTACTTCTTTTCGGATAATTTCAAGGTGCCATCTGTAGGTCGTTTCATACATACATGCATCTGTAGCGCTTTGCATGTGGGATGACGCATCCTAGGCTAGACAATCATGACACCTGTTTGGTCATTTCATTACTAAGTTCGTGAAACCGGGCTTAGAAAATCTCGACTCATCCATGCACCTCAGTTTTCTGTGTGGTGCACAGTGTTTCGGTCATTTTAGTCATTTGCTGTTCTACACCTACACGTTTTCTCTATTACCGTCGATCGTGACTTCGACTACCTAAGGCCGCCACGAATGTATTCTCGACAAACAAGACCTCTCGTAAAGAAACTCTAAGCTAAATACATTTCACTGGATACTATTTACTGAGTTAGGTAGTTGTGGTAAATGTGCCACTCACTCAATGACAGTGTCATTCCGAACTTATTGCAGAGTTCTGTCATTCACTTTGCAATTCTTCCGTCTTCTCATACAAATTCCTTACGTCCACGTCATTCCTGTGGCTAGAAACTCTCCTATCCTATTCTTGAAGTACATAGTTCATGTTTCTGTTGTTCCCCACCTGGGTCTACTGATTACCTTCTACAGAGCTAGTCGCATTTTGCGTTTTTTCCCACATGGTCAGTCGTAGCTTTTCCTTTAAGAGGCCGCGCTGAGCAGGCGTTGGTAACCACGTAGTTCCAATGTCGGGTTTATGAATGTCTAAATCATTTTTCACAGCTCAGGATACTCTTTTTCGCTCGGCGACCATCGGTACGACACGTCACCTCACCTTGTTGTTGTGTGACCGTTTTTACACCCGTGCGACTAATCGGTGATATCATTGTAACTGAAGAAGAGGACGCATAGCACAATTCACTAATCCCTGATTTTAAACAGCCCATTACCACGTGGTCTGATATACATTAGTTTCGCTCGTTCAGGAGGCATTTCAATCGGTTTTTCAGCGCGTTTGCTGATGTCTCCGTTGAACCACGTGACGGACGTTTCACGTCGTCACTACTAAAGGGTATCCATCACTAGGTGAGCTGCATGACGCAGACATGATTTTCGTAGCGGGCCCGATGACCCTTCTGGCGGATTATTGTTCAGGCCACCACAGACGTCTGCACTTTAATGGCATCATTTAAGATAGTCATCTGACGAACCCGTCTGGTATTCGGAGAGATCTGGGGAACAGTTTAATACGAATTTCGATCTCCGACGCCTAACCGATCGGCCTTAACCCCTCAATATTGGTCAATACACGGGACACCATCGAACCTCCAAACAACTGAAGCCCATGTTAGACTCTGCTACGTTCCCTTGAAATCTGAGCCGTGGTGAAAGTACAGTACATCGTTGGACTGTGTTCGCGTTAAGAAGCACAGAATTGTACTCGTTTCCGAAAAGCACATGCTTTCCTGAAGCAGTGCACATTTCTATCTGTCGGTTTTGTTCTTTCCAGGTTTTCGTCGCAGACAACCAGACAGGGAAAGAGGTCACACGGATTGACAGACTGCGGTTCTTCGGCACTTGTGTGAATACGACAAATATGCAAAATTTCAAACGGGTGAGTTTCAAAACGGTTATGATTACGTTTACCGTTCGAGGTTTAGGCGACCATGTGAAAGCCATCTGACAGGAAGGTCGATACGGCGTCGACGACTTCCGTGACAGTTGTACAGACGTACCTACTGCATTTTATGTGATGGAGCAACGCACAATTTGCCTAGTTTTCATTGTGTATTACGTTTCGCAGCCCAATGACCACCAAGGTCAACTCCATCATAGTTCATAAAATTGAACTGAAAAGAGAAAAGCTAAGTTTCATCACAAGCCCTTCGTCGTAACCGTTTCATCAATCATGCGGAAAAGTCCAGCTTTCTTTGCGTTTAGCGAATATAACACGACGCGTTTAGGATGGTTACACTTTGCTGACTGAAAAGTTCGCCACGCACGTGTCCACGACTTTCTCCAGCTATACATAAGCCCCCAAGCTTTCCCATTTGCATGACAGCTGCAAGGATTCCACCTGGACTCCCTCATTGTTCGGCTGCATCACAGCCGTACAACCAAAATTTCACAGTCACACAGGGTCAAACACTAGATGAGTTTTTCCAGACTTTCCTGCTCAGTTGTGACTATAGCTGGTAGTTACGAGCAACGCGAGTGCAGGCGTGCTTGTTTCCATCGGCGGCATTCGTCCACTATGTTTGCTTATTCTTCGTGGCCTGCTTCCCCCTTAGAATCTTCGGGTTTTGAGCTTGTAGCTGCATACTAACGCCTGGCATGATTGGTTAGTATATGGTTGCCGAACTGAGCCAACTTATGGTTGATGGAACGGTATTGCAGTGTCTTTTTCCTTCCCAGTGACGATGGAATTACTTTTGCACAGCAATCTGAGTATTTTTTTTACATCGCCAGTTGTCACAGATCACTGTTCTCTTACTGATTTTATTCAAAATCACTGTTTCCTCCGGTCAATCAGTAGTTTCTGGAATCTATGCGCTTGAAGAACTCTAAATAAGGGCTTCCGTGTTCCACTAAAACTTTTATTCGTGGGCTCCTTTGTCATGGTGTTTGTTTGTTTCCCTCTCCCAGGTTGCTGGAAAAGCCGGGGAAGGACACTCTTAAACCATCATTTCCGCTTCGCCCATGTCCACCGTTTGCTGTCTCATTTTGTTCGACAAAAGAATATGGTTACGTTGTTCTTTTTGTGTTTCCTCACCAGAGCTTGGTCATCGGGTCTGACCTCTCGTCCGAATAATTGTAGACCAATGTCTCACCGCGTATGAAGGCTTACCCTTTGCTGACACGCCACCTTGAAAATACGAACTCCTTAGTTTCAGTCAAGTAAAAAGCAGCTACGCACTGCGGGCGAAAGCGTACATCGGTACCTTTAACCGCTTAAATGCCCACTTTGGAGA
This sequence comes from Opisthorchis viverrini, assembly GCF_000715545.1. NCBI lineage: Eukaryota > Metazoa > Platyhelminthes > Trematoda > Opisthorchiida > Opisthorchiidae > Opisthorchis > Opisthorchis viverrini. The sequence continues at coordinate 594,850 of NW_008751680.1, read as the reverse complement.
TCTGCAAATGAGGCCGAATTCGCTGGTAAAGAACTTTTGGAGCCTTTTCTCTGTGATCATGTCTACGAGACAAACGTTTCTTTGGCCTACGAAATACATGACCCAACCGGCACAACTCACACTAAGCCGTTTGTCGCCAGGGAGTCACTTTCCAAGATTCGTCGATGTATCTCAAGCATTGCTGGTGTGGTCAATGCATACATATCCCTAAGTCGAAAGACTTCGTTGGTTTGCTATTCACGGTGCGAATTTATAGACGCTTCGGGGAAACAGGCTGGTAGTTTGTTGGCGTGATAGATACCTGAATTTAACAAATGCCACCGTTACACATTCGGGAAGTAGTCTCGTCACCCTCTATACTTACGCAACGTAGCCAAATTTCGGGTTGACCAATCGGTTGAACCACAGACAGACGATTCCAGCTCAACAGCATGCTGTCGGAGTAGCGTTTAGGTATGACTAATCGCCTTTTTTTTACCACAAACTAAACTTCCATACGGGGAAGCATGTTCCCGTCAGTCGCCTGAAACATGCAGTTGCATAGCCAAAGTCAACGCTGTTTTAGAGAATGAATGCACGTGTTAAACAGACATTTGAGATAGAAGAAAGTCAAAGTACGTGTTCGAATGTTTCGCAACCGATGGACAATAATGGGCTTTGGACTGGTACGGATCTGAAGTCATAAACTGATTGAAGGCAAGCAAAGAAGAGAAAAGTCGCCAGTAGAAGGGACTGTGCGCTTTGGTGGAAGGTCGGTTTGAACGACGATTAGTTATTCGTATAGATAGATCAACTGAAAAAGAGCAGACGAAAAACAATGTAATCGGCGATGCGGCTGTGTTATGGCATTATCTGGATTGTGTGAATTATGTTCGTAGGTACCAGAGATACATAACTATCAAGGCTCCTAAATGGACTACTTTAGTCAACAACCTGACCGAAAATAGGGCTGCCTAACGGCGAAACACCATGACAGCTTTTGAAGGAACATGCTTTCACGGATGTCACAACACCCAAGTAGGGGACAAGGACGGGCTTAGGCCACAAATACTACAGTATGGAGGGCCCATCAACTCCCTCCGTGTAGCTCAATGAATTTGGAGATGACGTCCTGTTGGGGATATCAATATCCCCGAAAACTGTATTTTTATGTATGCTAGCGAACTTACGGCATCTTTCAAGGTGAAACTATGAATATATATAGGCAGTCATTTTTTCCCCAAGATCGCCTGTTGTTGGATCATTAAAGTTTGTGTCCGAGGTTTTTCGTCTTCTTACTATCCGCCGTGCTAGGAGTCTGGATCGAGCAACATAAGTGGGGATAGAATATTGTCACAGTCCGCATATCTTATTGTTTGCTCGCAGCGTGATGGAACCGTAACGTCCGCAATAAGGTCCAGTTCAATTGTACGGTACCATATAGGAAAAAGACAGTAGTATCTGCAGGCGCTCTAAACCTACGAGGTGTTGTCAAAGTGGTTGCAGTTTTCTGCGTTCGCACAAGGGCGTCTGACGCGATATTGCTTCGTCAAAAATTATCCAGGTTTTGGCCTACTGATGAGTAGCTGGACATGTGCGCAAATGTCCGGCAATGTGGCGGAAGTGATAAGAACGTCTGGTGTGAGACTCACTATTAGCAGGGAATTCAACGTGACCAATGTCATTTGTGCTGGAATAGGTCGCTCATACTAATGACTTATCAGCAGGCTGTCACTCTTAACTGGAGGCCAACGAGTGAGTTGTTGTACGAGAAACAAAACTATACTTCCAGAGCGCTAGGGCATAGTGAAACCTAACTGATGAAATTGAGCTCACAGACGAACGGTTTCTAAAGGGCCTAATCTAGCCGCATTGTGTAGTTTATTCATGTCCTTTCTAGCCGCTTTGGCACGAGAAGCATTTAATGGTGGTGGGCACGTACGAGTGTACGGGAATCTCTCACCTGAATCCACCATGTCCAGTGGTGTAAGACAAGGCTGTCCTCTTTCCTCTTTAACTTTGTTATTTACATGCTACTTGAAATTCCTCTGCCTGCCCATAAAACCTCAGGAGTCGAAATGCTCCCGGGACGTTCCCCAACAGACATTGAGTATGCAGACGATATTACTCTCCTTGGTTCAGACCCTCCCCAAATGCAAACGATTTTAAATAACCGAAATGATTCAGCCGCACAGTTTGGCATGCGCTTCACACCTGCAAAGTGTAAATTGCTGATAGAAGACTGATTGGGATCAAATCCACACCTCCTGCTTGCAGGTGGGCCAATCGATTTGGTAGATAAATTTGTTTATCTGGGCAGTTGTGTAAGTCCCGGTGGACTGGCTAGAGATGAGATTTCTCGAATCGGAAGGGCCAGGACAGCTTTTGTCAACCTCCGACACCTGTGGCGCCGACGTGACGTGAATTTGTTTGTCAAGGGAAGAGTTTACACCGCAGTGATGCTTTGTGGATCAGAGACGTGGCCACTATGTGCAGAAAGCATACGGAATATGTCAGTGTTTGACTCCGCAACATTGGTCAGGTCTGGTAAGATCAGTGATGCTGAGATATGCCAGATGGTTGTAGGAAGAAGGAACTCTCCCGCGATGGATGAATTACTCGCTTCATAGGTTGCGCTGGTTGGGACGTGTACTCCGCATGCCAGAAGACTGCTTTACAGAGCTCCTTTCTCCTGAACCTGTGCTGAGTGGACGTGACCGAGAGGCGGACAGTGCATGACCTGGCAACGAAGTACGAAAACACTAATCAGTAAACTAAGTTGGGTGGGCAACTGCCGCCTTCCTGGATGGGGATCCCGGGACTCAAATCACCAGTGGTTATTGACATTGGAGGAGATCGCGCAGTCAGTGGCGCTCTTGCATCAAACTATCGCCTTCAATGCGTAGCTACCCAATTTCCGAACTGTACATGCATTCGCCTCCAAGGCTTAGTTGTGTTCCACTTTCCCGTTCTCCGGTGGTCGAAACTGTAGCAGATGAAACCAATGTGCCTATGACACACGGTTTATAGCTGATAAATTGAATTGAGAAGCTGTTGGCCCTGTGTGGTCATAAACCAAGTAAAGCACGCACTAAAAGAAAACAGGGCAATGATCGTTCAGCCGTGACACTTTCTCAGTGAAGTCTCCATCCCACATATGACTGAATGATAAGGCACAAGCACGCAAGATTCTCATTCAATTGACAGGAAGAAAACTTTCACTGGTTAACGCTATCATGTTCAGATAAAAGTCAACGTTCTAAGCGACCGTTGTCAGTCAATTTTTCAGCGGTGTACCGAGATAGGTCATCAAAGACAACAACATTAGTGTTGACACTGATGCTTCACCGTCGTACAACCAGGTTTATCTAATTATATTGTCTTAAAATGAAAATAAAATAAGAAAGCGGGTGAGAGAGAGGACCCGGTGCTGGCCTAACGCAAGCAATTTGGAGAGAAACTGATGGCACGAAAGTCATTGACTTCGAGTAGCCGCCATTTCTTGCAACGTCTCCAGCCAAGCGCACGGCAGTCACGGGGGTACCCATCATGAAAATAAACCGCACCAACATCCAAACGCTTCGTAATCTCTCGCATCCTTCTACCATTGCGCGGTTTGCGCCATTCTGAAGGAGGCACGGAGAACCATACCCGTCTCGGTAGACGGCGTTTCGGCATGCGTAACACATGACTGATCCATTGTAGTCGCTGGTGCTGGGTGTTTTTTCCGATTGAGGTAACTGCAGCACAACTCGTTACTAATACACTAACGCCATCCAGAACCAGCCACGCTTCCGAGACATCGGTGGTCGAAAACCTGAAGAAGCTTCACATCATCTGTCCGCAGATGCTGTCTCGCACCCATACAACAACAGTCCTTACCGTAGCCTGGTACACACGACCCTCAAGATCTAGTGATATGCCTTTTTGACTCCACAAGTGACGCATATTACCATACGCGATTCGAGCCTTTGAGATTCTTGCACTGACTTCATCAGACACACTTCCGTCAGAGCTGATACAACTACCGAGGTATGTAAAAATTTCCACAATCTCCAGTGGTTCTCCTTGAATTATAAGGGATACGTTCGCAGATGGCACGTTCTGAAGCAGGACTTTGCACTTTGAAGGTGTAAGGCGCATGACGAAAGATGGTATGATGGTGGTCGGCCTACTCAACAGGGGTTGTGCTCCAGCTTGGTCTTCAAAGATGAGGGCGATGTCATCTGCGTACTCCAGATCGACAAGGCTCTCACCAGCAATAATTTGAACACTAGTGTTTTGAAGACCGTCCAGCATTCGCCTCATTATTTTATCAAGAATGGAGAGAGTGGATGTCTTTGTCTGACACCACGTTTTGTAGGGAAGATTTTGGAGCTCAATATATACTCACCCGCCCAGAAGTATGTGAATACGGGGATCGGATTGTGCTCGCAATCTTCTGGGGCATACCCTGTTGAGCAAGTGTAGTTAACAGCACTGATTGGTCGACAGAATCGAACGCATCCTTGAAGTCAAGGAATAGCAAGATTGTGGGTCATCTGTACACGTGGCGTTACTCTAACACCTGACGAAGTGTGAAGATGTGGTCAAGGGAGCCTCTACCCGGTCGAAATTCCGCTTGATTCTCAGAAGGTTTCGCGTGCCACCAGAAGCCTTGTCACAAAAGATGTCAAACTAATACCTCTGTGTTTACTACACTCTCTGCGATTACCCTTTCTGTAAATGGGCACTACTATCGATCAACCCCAGTTGTCTGGGATGGTCCCTTCCTCCCAGATAGACCCAAATAGGCTAGACAGGCACTGGCTGAGAAGTCCACCTCCATCCTAGAAAAGAGCAGGTGGATGGTCGTCAGGACCAGCAGCACGATGACATTTGAGTAGGGAAATACAACCGGACACTTCTGAGGCTAAAGGCTGCCACATATTCACGGTCCATCTTTCTGTTGAAAGACAGGATTCAGGATTGGAGATAGCCAGCTCAATTGCTGCCCAGCGATACAAACGTTCTGCTTTGCTGCATATCAGGGAGCCAATTTGGTCCTTGATAATTTTGCTGACAAGAGGTTTCCGAGGACCAGCCGAACGAATCAAGTAGAAC
>NW_008751680.1:573588-589377 GCF_000715545.1 Opisthorchis viverrini | reverse complement strand
GTTCCATTTGGAGCGGCAGGCGGTGATCGCTACCGATAACTGACAGCGATGTGGTCTACTTGAATTCGGGGATGATTTGTTGGTGACGGGCGATTTCCGCTGTCCCGGAAATTCGTACTGCAAACGAAGTCTGTGATCGGCACACGTCTGAAATAAGCGATTTCCTTTGTCCAATCCAAGACGACCACCCAAACAGCACTTAGTCTGCCTATCTCAGCGTTCGTGTCACCAGCAGTCACAACGATATTTGAGCTCTTAGGCCGCTGCAGAAGGGCACCTAGACCGCCATTGAAACTGTCCTTAGTGAATTAAGAGCTACAGTCAGTTGGGGCATTAGGCAGACAGAGTAAACAAGGTGCGTTGGACCACACTTTTCTCACAGGTTTTGCCGAACGAACCGCACAGTGGCGACTATCAACGGAGATCCAATCAAGCAGAGACGATTCCGCTGGGTCGCTCAATACGATATCCACCCGAGCCTATCCAGCGTCAGCTGTAGCATGTTTTCGCTTACCCGCCCCGCTGTATGCAGCAAGTAAGGCGACCTGGCTGAAACCAAAATACAGCGGTTCCGGGTACTGTAATTTCGTTCACTGAAGACAAGTGAAATGTAGTAATTAAAACCACGCGTAAGAAGCGATGGTCAAGCCAGTTCGTCGATGTTGAATGGCCATGGTACTCTGCTATGACAGTGATTGAAGGAGCTATGCAGTGAAGGCACAGAGTCATAACTGGCTAAGTAACATACCGTATCTGTCCGGATCACCAACCATTGCCTCGTCCCGCGGTCCCCATCCGGAGAAACGGCAGTTATTAGCACGGCTGGCAAGGGCTCCCATCATGAATTAGGTCATCTCCATCTCGTACGCATAGTCGAAGATGGCTGCGAGTCAAGCGGCCCTCTGGCAAACGAAGTGCACGGCTTAACCAGTGTAGCTTGTGGGGTGAGATCAGCTGATCCACCGAGGGAGAGTTGTCTTTGCAAAAACCAGCTGGCGTACCTCAGTGTTACTGACGGTGTTCACAGCATACCCGCACAATGCTTAGGGGTGGGTACTAATGGTCAAACATGGAGAGTATTAGAACACCTCTACACAGCTGCCGCGCCTCTGATCTATAAAGTGCCAGAGTGAACCTCAACGCCGTATGCTCAGTCCTTGACCAAAATTGTATGCGGTTGAGGATATGCGTAATCCGGCCGCAGGTGGATCTCTGATCTGTGATATTCTTTGGGGATGGAATTTGGGGCACTGGTTCCATCTGATGAGAGGGGCGAAACCCTCGTTTTGCTGTCCGGGGTTTTCATCCACCTTATGATTGTTGTCAGTTTCTGTCCAGATTGCCTGAGTGAATGTCTGGAGTTGTAGGCACCTCGAAATGATTGTGTTAAGCTAACACTAAGTCCCTCCCCCATCCACCTTTATTCTTTTCTCTACAATAAGGCTTTCAAATAAATCATGGTTGTACGGCAGCGAAGCATCGGTGTTGAACACTGATGTCATGCTGTCGATGATGATGATGAAGATTGGCACTTCCACTGAATACTATTCCTGATGAAAGAAGGCGGTCTTCTTGCGGGAAATTCAGTTGAAGACTCACCTCAAGTCCAGCTAGGATTCCCGTCAGGGCCAATTGAATTTGCAAATACTTTATTTATTCAGAATGCACACAAAATCTGCACCACAGTCATTTTACGTACATAAACGAACCCGTTTTCGATTCACATAAAGCATATAAGTGTTAGCTAAGATCTATGAGCCCCAGATAGCTCAGTGGTTAAGGCGCAGTCCTTGGTTCGAAAACATGGCGGATAAGGGTAATCCTTGTTGTGCAAGAGAAACCATTTATCGCAACCCAGTGTGAACTACTAGGGTGTAGATCCAAAGCATCGAAAAAAGTACCCTCCTAGAAACAAACGCGACTAGACCGCACCATACCCGTTAATAGGATGCGCGACGCACCCCCGAGTCAGAGCGAGTGCAGTTCTATAAATTGCCCAGGAATCCGGCATAGAATTGCTCATCTAGACAATAAAAGAGACGGCGTTGGTTACGGATAAACTTTTGCTTGCAAATCTCACGCACCTTTCTGTGAGAATGCAGTGAAACAAGGTGACTGGCTAGTATCATACTATCGGCCCTTTAGTCCTGGCACGAGTGGGAGTAGTTCCGTGTGTGTGAAGTTGAGTGGCACTGACCACATTCATTAGCGCCATTTGCGTTAACCGATAAAATTGCGTACGATCGCAGTTGGACGTACTGATATTTGCAAATCAAAGCTAGGTTTGAAAGATGGATCACACGCATACAGTATTTAGGGATATCTCCACAAGCTGAGGAGACAAGTCATGCGATTTCCATAAGAAATACAATTTCAGACGGGCGGTCTCAAGAATCGATTCCGAGAAAGACCAACGATCTGATCGACCAACTATTAAGTGAACATTTTCGGAGTCGCCCACTAAAAAATTATAGCTAAATCCGTCGACGTGCTGTTAATGGAAGTAATCGACTTGAACGTACCGAAGCTGAGCGTATTCAGTCGATCGATTTACTAGTTTGCTTCTTCTGTGTAGGATGTGGTGATAAACATTTTTGTCACAAATCACGTGACTACGATGGTCAGGACAAGCGTCGATACATTCCGAAATCGTACTGAGGACGGAAATTCACTAATAACGTAACAATTGGGTAGTATTTTTGTGCTTTGTAAAAGTTGCGTTGATGTACCGGCAGAAAAGACTCAGATTCATTCACCCACATATCTTGATGGAACATGTTACTCACACGGTTGCTGAAAACACACCGGCAGCACGTTTCTTTAGGAAAATATACTGTAGTATCTCCAATATCGTACCACCAGAAACATCAGGCGAGCTTTATGGGCTATATTTAGTTGAGGAACATAACGGGAGAGGTTCAGCTACAATTCAGATGAGTCTCTTGTTGACGCCAAAAAAGTTGTAAGTGAGCATATTTCAGCAATAATTCATTCTTGTTCTTAAACGGAGGATTAGCCATTGGTAAAGGAGCATTTGCAGTTTGGCCCCGACTACTTGAACTTTGGTGTCATAGCGACAGTTCCATTCCGCACCCAGTTGTCCCCAGTCACCATAGTTCTTGGTCGCTCGAACTAAGTAGAACTTCTCAAAAAGCTGCCTTGGTCGCTCGAACTAAGTAGAACTTCTCCCAAGGCGTAATACACTACTCAAAAGGCTGCTGAGAATTCTTCGACAGCACACGACCGGTTTCGCTGTTCTTGGGGATCACCAGGTAGCCGCAGTCCCCGAGTTTCCATCTACCTTATGTTCTACTTTAACCCAAATAGCACGAAATTACCGAAACACTCGTTTGCAAACGAATTCGGTTTTCCGGGAGACTCACATGAACCCAGATGTATCTCTCGTTTGTAATGTTTTTGTTCATTTTTAAGGCAGTACAAACGAGAGATTCAGCTGGGTTCCAGGCGAGTCTCCCGAAAAACCAAGTTTGTTTGCAAATGAGTGTATATTCGCTAATTTCGTGCGATTTGAGTTCAAGTAGAACATAAGTTTGACGGAAACGCGGGGCCTGCGCCAACCTGATGAGCCCCAAGGAGGGCGAAACCGGTTGTGGGCTATCGAAGAATTTTCAGCAACCTTATGAGTAGTGTACTATGCCTATATATGTATCACAATATCTCGAATGTCGTGCCAACTGAGACATGACGCGGCCTGGTGCAGCACATTCAAAGGCTAGAAAACATAGCAAATGAGAGGTTCAGTTGGGTTCCAGGTCTCCCAAGAAAAAAATCTTGTTTGCAAATGAGCGTATTTCGCTAGAACTTCTCTCGTTTCTCAACTGAAATAGTCCTTGTCGGTCCGGGTGAAAAATATTTCACACTCCGAGAACTCTGTAAGACACTAATTTGTTCTAGTTTTACCATTCTCACGAGAAATTAGCCGGGAATTAGTATTATTACTATTATTATTATTGCAGTGTTCCAAATGCGATATCAACCAACCACATAAGTGTTTACGTTTTCCCTCTGGAATATATATATTTCCTTTTCTTTAAAGTATCACGACTTTTGTGGAACAACGTTTAGACACCTGGTAGTTTTGCAACTAGATTCTAGCCAAGTACGACGGCCTGCTAAAGTTGAGGTCTGGAATGACCGACAATGAACTATCCGGGATTTGATGGATTACAGTCCAACTCCTGCCAAAATCGAAAAAATCGCTCAACTGTAACACCCTTCCGGTGCCTAGCTGCCATGCCACCCGAAGGAAGCATGAGAACTGGGATACTGCCAGGTTGCCCAAGCCTAGAGAGGAGAAATCGAGATGAAGAAGTTGGGTTCGGACCACGGACCTTCCGGTCAGTGAATTCACGCTCTAACCAATGAGCCATCTCATCCTGCCACTCCTGCCGGTCATGTATTAAATCATTGTACCATCGGGTTTTGGGATCGATGTGAGAAATGTACACTTAAGCATCTGAATGAAGAGCGATAAGACCAAGTCAATGGAAACCCGGTGATCCAGTCACATTAGCATGAAGCAGAGCTGAGTCGAACAGGACATTTGGTTAGGTGTGGTAGGGGCGCATAACGTTGATTCTAAGCAATCCCGTAGCAGCCGCTTCCGCTACCTGATGAGCCCCAAGGAGGGCGAAACCGGTTGTGGGCTATCGAAGAATTTTCAGCAACCTTATGAGTAGTGTACTATGCCTATATATGTATCACAATATCTCGAATGTCGTGCCAACTGAGACATGACGCGGCCTGGTGCAGCACATTCAAAGGCTAGAAAACATAGCAAATGAGAGGTTCAGTTGGGTTCCAGGTCTCCCAAGAAAAAAATCTTGTTTGCAAATGAGCGTATTTCGCTAGAACTTCTCTCGTTTCTCAACTGAAATAGTCCTTGTCGGTCCGGGTGAAAAATATTTCACACTCCGAGAACTCTGTAAGACACTAATTTGTTCTAGTTTTACAATTCTCACTAGAAATTAGCCGGGAATTAGTATTATTACTATTATTATTGCAGTGTTCTAAATGCGATATCAACCAACCACATAAGTGTTTACGTTTTCCCTCTGGAATATATATATTTCCTTTTCTTTAAAGTATCACGACTTTTGTGGAACAACGTTTAGACACCTGGTAGTTTTGCAACTAGATTCTAGCCAAGTACGACGGCCTGCTAAAGTTGAGGTCTGGAATGACCGACAATGAACTATCCGGGATTTGATGGATTACAGTCCAACTCCTGCCAAAAAAATCGCTCAACTGTAACAGCCTTCTGATGCCTAGCTGCCATGCCACCCGAAGGAAGCACGAGAACTGGAATACTGCCAGGTTGCCCAAGCCTAGAAAGGAGAAATCGAGATGAAGAAGTTGGGTTCGGACCACGGACCTTCCGGTCAGGGAATTCACGCTCTAACCAATGAGCCATCTCATCCTGCCACTCCTGCCGGTCATGTATTAAATCATTGTACCATCGGGTTTTGGGATCGATGTGAGAAATGTACACTTAAGCATCTGAATGAAGAGCGATAAGACCAAGTCAATGGAAACCCGGTGATCCAGTCACATTAGCATGAAGCAGAGCTGAGTCGAACAGGACATTTGGTTAGGTGTGGTAGGGGCGCATAACGTTGATTCTAAGCAATCCCGTAGCAGCCGCTTCCGCTGCTTTGCATCGACGAACCGTAAAGCGACATTGAAAACTAGGTTTCCTAATGAAGACATAAGCAAGTAAAATAAACAGTCGTGGTAAAAAGGCTTGTACGTACATGAAAAAAAGGTTTTTAAGAGGTACGATGATTTGGTGGACACATTCCTTGTGTATGTGAGATCTATTCGTACTGGTTTAAGCTGATGATATGCCTCTATGTCGTTGCAATATGGTACTGGGATGAAAGAAGGTAGGGGACAAGGTTGAGCGATGTTATCTTGGTTCAGCATCAGAAGAACATCAGTCTTGGACACTATCAACAGAGTGCAGGGTCGGTATAGGCTATGAAATGGCTATGAGTTCCATTCAGTTGGAGAAGTGGTTGTAATTTTAGTCAAACTGTGATAGGCTAACTTCTAACCAATGTAAAGCATTAGGAACAGGGTTAACCAATAGTTTTTGACAAAGCAGTTCTTCAAAATCGTTCTCCATATTCATTCGTAAACTCATGCAAATGAAATGCACATTACAATGGTGAACACATGACCAAATAAATAACTCGGGCATCGTAAGAGCGTCTAAAATAAATCAGTGTAAATGCTTCGTACGTAATGGAAGCTGTTAAATACGTCATGCAAAGTCTATCCGTAGATAAAATCGAAAACTTTTTCAAAGAGTGACCTCTATTGAGAATAAGAGGTCAAGGGCTGGAGACCAGTATTAGACAAAAATCTCCGTGGGGGATTGTTGGGCTTATTGAGTACGGTCACAATGTAAAAAGAGGTACCTTTCCCTGGTAGAACGGTTTCGAAAGGGAAGTAACGTGATGCCGTTCACCATTCTAACAGGACCATTTTCTTGGGATTAGCAACCAGGTATGACATAAGGACGTAATATGTAATCACTGAGATTGTCACATGACTTCAGCTTGCTGAATTAGATCGCCTGGTTTGTTGACTACTTGAATGATGGAACGATTTGCACACAAATGATTGCGCCTAAGAAATCAACCAAGCTGCTCGGTTCGCCACACAGTCACCATGAGTCAGGACCGAAGTGGGCACAGTTATTTGGGTTGAAAACAGACCTTTAGGCTGGATTCACAAGAGCGGTCAGAACCGTGGAAAACTGTAGGATTACCTCCACCTATTATCTTCAAGCTTGTTCACAAAGGTTCCATACAACACCGGGACGTCTCGTACGGAAAGCGCATTATTTCGCCATGGGTAAGGTATACAATGTTGGCATAATAACTGCAGTTTACTCTCATTATAACGTTACCTCATGTTTCTCGAAGCAGGCGATGACGGTATAACGAGAACGGACATATCAGGATCATCGACAGCATAACATTAATGCTCAACACCGATGCGTCGCCGCCCTACAACCATTATTCGAAGGCTTCATTGTAAAGAAAAGAACAAAAGTGGACGAGGAAGGGACTTAGTGCTGGCCTATTAAATTTTGTCCAAGATTATTCATTAAGGTGATGATGATGGAATCCGGAATTATATTGGTAGCAGATGTTAACCCACATACTTTCGTCACCACGTGGAGTGATACCGTCAGTGTGCAGTTGAGTGGGTATATCCGCCAATTCTGCTTGCGGTTATATAGTTTCCAGAGGGTAACAAGTAAGTGTAACGTGATTGATCGATTGAGGATCAGCCCATACGTAATCTGACTGGTCGGTTTAAAATGAACACGATTTGAGAGACATGAAAACTAGCGGGTCCCCAATTGATGGGAATATACATTATCTAGGAACCTGGTTATCTTCATAACAACCAGAATATGGTTTCTAATAAAACAAGCACAATCAAACACCTGCTCCTGAAGTAGGGTTAGGAACCACACGAATGAGGAATTTCCGATACCATGAGAAAAATTTGACAGTAATTCGGAAAATTGCAGACCAAATCCGTCTCTCCTGACTATGTGAGAGGGAACATGCACCAGTCAACCTTGATTACATATTTCTCACATGACTTACCCGAGACAGTGTACACAACAGCAATACAACAAGTGCATCGCCGGACACGAGGAATAGGTGGACTTTGCTTAGAAGTTAGTCCGACCAACTTAGACTGGAAAATGAACTCCAGCTGCCCCAACGACCCATGCCCCAGCCCCCACCCCAACCTCCACCCCAGGGCCGACACCACCCTCCGCCGCCAAAAACTTTGCTCGCCAGATATCCACCGGCCAATCCGGATGCAAGACCTATTAGGACAGATAAAAATGCATCAGAGTAAGTTAACCCGGACACGAGTGACAATTTGGTACGCTATGTGAGCAATCCATTGAACTATTTGCCAAGAAATGCATACAGGTTGTCAACCACCACATGACAATTGATTGAGTGCTCGCGCGCCGATAAGTGGCACGGTAGGAAAGTACATCCCGCGTGACTGTCCACTGAGCTCTTGATACTTTCTTGTTAAGTGAGTTATAAAATTCCGTCCTTGGGTCATGCCGAAGGATGCCCAACATGTGCTTCGAACGACCTAGGATCATCCTACTCAATAGCACTGCGCAGCCCAACGCGCCGATACGATCATGAATCGTTCGTTCAACATCTAATGTGCAAATTAGCATGATTGACCAATAGTGCACGAGTTGAGACCAAGCAATACATCAAGGTATCAGGATGGAGACAATTGAACCGGCCCCAGGAGAAAAACGGTCTGTGCGCCGATGAACTGGTAAGAGCTACCATCGAGGTGGCAGATGTATCATTAAAAATTTATAGACGAGTTCTGAGTTTATGATGTGGGTAACCTATTGTGCCCATATCTATGGTTTGCTTAAGGCTGTATCGGTTAGGTTGCCGGCTGAAACTTACATTTTAAACAACTGGAAAACAAGACAAGCAAGCGCAGCTTGACTTTATACACAACAATCGATGTCAGATCAAGTTCTGAAAGTTTCAAGGAAGGCAATGTGATAAAAGGCCTTTGGCGAAGGGCCTAAGCAAATGACCAAATATCGCTGAAATCCGAGTACGAACGCGCCATCCACATGCATGTCCAGCGGTTTTGTGCAGCTTTGCTACCCCGCAGCGTACCGCTGTATAGAATACATAAATTCTTTCAATTCAGCACAGACCGAGTGGTAATAGGGTTGGGCATCTATCACTGTTAACGAAAAATGTCTACGTTCAATCAGAGTAGGGCGAACAGAGGGAACTACCGTTTCGAAACCCTACTTCGACCCCCAAATGGGTTGCGGGCTGCCGTCTCTAAGCGAGCTGCTTGATAAATGAGAGACGTAAAAAGAAACTTTATTTAGTCAAAACAAGGGTTATGTTGAAAGATATTCTGGCGGAACATCGAAAACAAGGACCCGAAAAACAAACTACATCTCAATGTGCATGTCTGAGCACAGACGACCCATGTAGCAAAGTGGACAACGAAAACAAAAACGGTTCCGTTTTATCTAAACGTGTTAGGCAGGAATCCACGCGGATCCCACTATACCGCACGTCTTTAGGAGCTGCTACGGCCGAGAAGCCTGGCCCGCTCGAGGTTGGCCCAAAATTCGGGACGCTTGCCGGTCCGGCATCAAGACGAGATCTGATTGGTCAACAATCTGGAACCAACGGCCAATCATGACCCAGTATTGGCCAAATGCCGGTTGCCAATGGCGCTCCAGAACGCGTCAGAAATTCCAGAAAGTTATAGCCGCTTACGCCATATATACGAAGCGCTGTACAACTGTTCCTGATTTCGTTTTGGGCGTTAATAGACCTTGTGCACCTTTGGTGGTTGTTTTGACGTGAACGCTAGCTTGGGAGGCTCAGACCGAGAACTAAGATAAGGAAAATACCGTTACTACAAAACGCTTGTAGGCCAACTTATGAAATACAAGACAAGATGCCATTCTGTAATAACTAGGCTTCTTTCTATTTCAGAAGCTATTAGCATTTGTACTTTTCGGCCCAAACTTGGTGTACACAAACGTTTCGGCCAGACGTTCAGTCTCACATGGCCGAATCACCCGTGTGGGCTTCACGAGACTCGCTGACTCATACCAGTTTAAACAAAAGGAACACAGGATCTCGCAAGCTTTGATGCACAGCATTCAAGTCGAGGACCTTTTTACCATCACCAATATTGAGCATTTCGGTAGATTTTATGATGCCCTCCAGCCTATTCGCCTACTTGTGTCCTCTGAATGTGAAAACGTATCCAGTCCACTTACATGGACGTACTTGCATTGGCGGTCCACGCAACGCCCAATTTTTCGCAGTTCGACACGCAGCGGTCAATATCTTCATTCCTTCAGCTTTTTACCGATTTACACAAACGGTTGTTAACAAACTATTCCGTAGAATAAAAAGAATCTACAGCTAAGTCTATTTGAGTGAGAAACACTGTCAGTGTACGACTATCCAGAGCGTCTTTTCTAAATATAAGGTACTTTTAAACTTCAGACATTCATGAAGTTGTAAAGGAAAAATAAGCCCATAGCTTGTGATGGCAGGAAAAAACAACTATGAACTTAAAACAAGTCTAGCGAGCCACACAAAACTAAGTTTGGCTCGAATTATTGAGGGAATCGTTCCGGGACAGCGTAACTGTGGTTCATCAGACGTATCCACCACCAACGTAATCTACCAGTTCTCTTGCGTTTGTGGTAGAAGCGACATCAGTAGAATAGACAAACGTCCACCGGAGTGCCTCGCGCAACACACATACGGTACGCACAGCTCCAAAAAGTCGGAGTGGAATGTGACGCAGCATCATCAATAGTGGAGAACCCGCTGTAAACTAGTCACCAACTGGATCCGAAGGACTCATTTCCTGTGCTGCTGCTGTGAGCTACTCATTAGCTCTCACCATCCAAGAGCGTGCACAAAGAAAACTTTGAAGCAAAATATCTAGCTCACATGGTTTTGACCAGATGAATTTACTCAACTGTTAAGTGTGTACTGGTTCTACATTGTTGCTGAAGGCTGGATTAGAACCCTCGAGGATGGGAAAAGCAAAAGACATGTAACAACAAAAGTTTGCCAGTGTTCACTAAATGGAATTTATCAGTTTACCAAAAACTGGAGGCTTGTTAAACGGGTGTCATAGAGTTAACCCGATTGTACCGCCATATTGATCGATTTCGGAATTTGTACCTTACCATTTTTAAGAGTGCACACATGTGAGACTAGTGGAGGACCAAAGTTCGACGAGAGAAAACTCACCAACGGCTGCATTCTTCAAAAGCTTTTTCTTTTTAGGTTTGCCTCCCACGTAAACAACTTCGTAGGGCTGACCGTTAGACCCGACAAACTGCTGACCGGCAGAGGGCGGCGTGTAGTAGCTTGTCTGTCCCGGAGGTGGCGGAGGTTGGCGAGGATAAGCTCCGCCACCTCCATACGTAGCTGCTGGCGCAAGCGGTACCTGCGGCTGACAATATGACCCGGTAGGGTAGTTGTAAGCTGGGCCTGAGTTATATCCAGGCTGTTGCTGGTAAGAGCCGTATGCCGGAGCTTGAGGTTGTGGACTGTACTGGGGAGGGGCATCTGCGAATCCTGTACAACAGATTTTGAAAGCACATGGAGAGAAAACTGAGGTAGAAAGGCGGTCAATTAGATGAAGAATCAACCGGAAGTGTATACTAGTCATTGTTTACCCCATGAGTAATTCTGTAAGTCAGTAGTTGACATTCGTGAAGTGGTTTGAAACAAAAGGCAAGGCAAACAAGGATCACAAGATCGTAGTGGGGGCAGTCTCGTGACATGGTAAGCTGTTCAGTCATGTGAACCACCGTAGGAGGAGTTTGATCTTCTTGAATGATTTCATTCGCTACGCAGTGGATCACCAGTGCTGAGGCGCACTGATTAATTTTCAAACAAGGCAAGCTATCCACGACAAATGTGCTGGGCGGCTTTCCTCTTCACGGTTATTTAGGTACCCTAGCTCACATCACCGCGAAATGTCCAGACCGGATGTCCCGATTGGACGGAGGCAAGCGGTACGGAACACAGCGATGTAAGGAAACAGAGACAGACACAGGTCAACCGAGTAATAACAAAATTCGAATTAGGAAGTACATCCTCAGATCCGTCCGTACTTGCTTCACCATCGACACCAACCCCGAAATACTGCATACCATCGCTTCCTATGCACAGCTGAAGCCACGTTGCCTTAGGGCCGATGAACTTAACGACTTAAGACCCTCGCCGTTGTGTTACATGACAAAACAACGAAGTACTTGATGTACTCGAATGTATACCGGTCCCAAAGTTCCGCTGTCCGCGGTGGTGGTGTGCAAAGGCACGTACATACCTAATTCGTTGTAAACTCAACGAAAGTTTTGGCGGACTTAGGAAGATGAACACAGATTTGCACGACGCAGTTCGTATTCCAGGTTGAAAGAAAACTAAAACCGGCAACACGAGGTTGCAGTTAAGTTGGCTATAATTTTAGTCGTACGGAAGAAAAGTGTCAGGAAGGTCAGATTTCTGAAAATAACCCGAGTGCCCAAAACCTACTGAGACCCTCAAACCACCAAAATCAAAATAGGAAGGCCGGCCAGCATTCAGGCCAGTCGATCAATAGATCAATTTACCAACACCATGGATCACTGAAAGGTGCCACTCAAATAGCAAGGTCCCTTGTAGCTGTTGCATCCTCTTGTTCGCAATAAAGCTTTGTGTTCCTTTTTAGCGAGTGTTTTTCCGGCACCAAATCATTGAAGAGGGGGCAGCAATAGCTATAAGAGATTGGCGACCTCCGAACCCACGGAAGGATGAAAATAATTGCCGAAGCATTGAAGGGAATTCCACTGCAACAACAAAACCAGTTTGAAGCGGTACAAGTGCGTTCCGTGGAAGCTTTGACGCAGCAGCTCACAATCCAACCACCAAATTCCTCTCCAGATACAAATTCCCTGGACCCGATCACCAACAACGTCATGGAGTTTCATTATGAGCTTGCTGCTGATCTAGCCCTCATTTCGTGGTGCAGACGTTACGAAGTCGAACTGAAGCACAAAGATGATACCTGGAGAGTGCGCTTGTTGCTCAGAAAACTTAGTACAACGGAACACACGGTATTCCAACTTCATTCTGTCAAAGAACACATGAGCTCGTGGATTTGACAAAACGGTGCATCAACTCTCAAACATTTTCGGTGAGCGTTCGTCTTTGTTTAATATTCGCTATCGACGTACGAAACGAGCGAAAAAGGGATCCGAAGACTATATTACTTATGCTTGTAGAGTCGATACTGAATGTGAACAATTCAAGTTATATACCATGACGGAAGACAAGTTCAAGTGTCTTATTATAACACGTGGCCTTCAGTGATATCAGAGCGAGGCTATTGAATAACATTAAACAATCTGCCGAGATAACACTACAGTCTGCTACTTTCGAGCGCCAGCACCTCTTGAATATCAAACACGACACGGCCATGTTGGGGAGATCAATACCCAACAGTGCACTCAGTATTGCCAAGACGACTTCGAAGCAACCTCCCGCGGCGGCAAATTCAAACGGGCATACTGACAATGCGGCGAAAGGCATTTTGTGCGATTGTGTCCCTATAAAAAGAACAAATGTTCAGCGTGTAATCAACGTGGGCACAAAGGAATCCAGCGCCGGACGAGGAAAACTAGTCGAAGAGGAAGCCAAACCCGGAGGTAACGAACAGACGGACCCCGCAGAAACCCGATTTAACGCAGTACTTGCCAGATGTGGTAACCAGGCCGGTGCTTCTCGCATGTTACAATCAAGGCAAACGGAAGCACAATTCGATGTCATCTAGATACAGCTTTTGACATCACTATTGTTTCCCAGCGCACCTGGAAGAGTGGACTGACAATGAACACATCCAGAAATGCTTCAGGAGGTGAGCTCTATTTGCTTGGTGAATTTGATTGCGAGACGCAGATAGCAGATCACCGTGATCGCGGTATTGCCAGTCTTGCTACTTGTGAGCTGAACCTCCTGGGTATAGACTGGATCGATCATTTGCATCCTTCAGCAATGTTGGTCGACAAATTATGCATATCAAAACCAACTCAAATCTTGAGTTTATGGAGCCTGTAATCTGGTCTATGCCGCTATTTTACGACTACAACAGAAAATGATGACAATAACAGTCTTAGATGCTACTCGAAAGCGAAAGCGTTGCTTCCTCTGCGCCCAAACTTCCAGCCAATTTCCAGACCCAAAAGGCCAGTGTCATACACAAGTTTATCAATTTTCGGTGCCAAACTCAAACGTCTTGAAGATGCCGGAGTCCTGAAACCGGTGGTTTACTCCTCATGGGCAGCGCCAGTCGTGGTTGTCAAAAAAAACCAAAGAATGTTGTGTGTATCTGTGCCGTCTACAGGTCTGAGTGATGCCTTGGATAATCATCATTATTCATTGCCCTTACCTGACGGTGTCTGTGTCAACATAAATGGCGATACGTATTTTGCAAAGTCGGACCTTTCAAAAGCCTACTTAAAAATTGAAGTCTCAGATGGATCCAGATTTTTCATGGCGATTAATACGTACCGCGGCCTATTCCAATAAAATCGACTGCCATTCGAATTGAAAACTGTGCCAGCAATCTTCCAGCAGATTATGGACACGATGCTGTGTGATCTGACCGGAGTTGCCCCATACCTTGACATAATCGTCGTGGTGATGATGATGATGAATCGTCGTGGGGGTCCGGTTGGACGCCCCTTCAAAGGATAATGATTACGTCTTCCGGGTAAAGAGAGGAAAATGTGAGTCACCCTTGAGTTCCGTGACCGTCGACCCGACCCGTCAAATATTGACACAATTGCGAGAATGCCCCACCATCGAATGTTGCTGAGCTCAAGTCTTTTTTGGGTTGATTAGTTAACACAGCGCCTTCCTGCCAATTATGAATCGTTTGCGCGAACACTTCAACTTGCTTTTGACCAGAGGATGTGGTTAGGGTTAGTCACGCGAACGTCGAATTGTATTGGAGGAACTGAAGAGCCTGTTGCAGTCTGATCTTCTACTCACGAACTTCAACCTCCAGCTGTCTATTGTTCTCACAACTGACGCACCGAATCATGGGATTGGTGAAGTCATAGCTCATACATTCCCCGATGATACGTAAAAGGCGAACACTCAAGCGGCAAGTTCGCTAGCTACAGCTGAACGGAATTACGGTCAGATTGAGAAAGAAGCGCTGGCCATCATTTGTGGGATGAAGTTCCACAAAATGCTTCACAACCGACACCTCACGCCTGTGATGGATCACAAACCACTTTTGGATATATTTGGTTCCAAGAATGGTATCCTGGTGTACACAGCCAACCCGCTACAATGATGGGGCACGATTTTGTTTGGCAACAGCCTTGCCATAACGTATGCCTCAACAAAGAAAATTGGGCAGGCCGATGGGCTCATGCGCTTGATTGCTTCAGATGAGTTGGAACCAAAAGACACCGTCATAGTGACCGTCGCCATCAAACCAGATGTCCGTGCTGTTGGGTTGGAGACCATGAACAAACTACCCGTGACTTTTGGTACGGTTCGCGATGCCACCAAGAATGAGAGTGTACTACAGAAGGCAACAAAGTGTTACCAAACCAACTGGCCAAAAACTTGCTCATCAGGAGAACTCCGGTAACTTTTCCAATAATGGAGTTCATTATTTGCTGTCAGTGGCTGTCTTCTCATTGGTGACCGAACCGTCGCTCTCACCAAACCTCGCCACCGGATCCTAGCACAGTTCCACAATGGAATTCCAGGGATAAGCCGCATGAAGTTCCTCACTCGCAGTCATGTTTATTGGCCCGGTATGGATGAGCACGTGAAGCAGGTATGCCGGAGTCGTTTCCCAGAAGTTACCCGACCGACGGTAGCCACAGCCTTGCACACAACCAGGAAAAACATGATCGTGAATCCATGTGGATTTTGACATCATCATCATCATCATCAATGACAGCAACATCAGTGTTGGCACTGATGCTTCACTGCCGTACAACCATAAAGTTCGTTTATATATATATATATATATATATATATATATATGCATTAAAAGCCCTACAGAGAAGAGAAGAGAAAAAGAGTGGGTGAGGGAGAGGACCTAGTGCTGGCCTATGTCAAGCATACTGAGGTGCCTACACCTCCAACCGCTCAATCAGACAATCTGGAAAGAAAC
>NW_008751680.1:562171-569493 GCF_000715545.1 Opisthorchis viverrini | reverse complement strand
ATTGTATTAAAAGCCCTACAGTGAAGAGAAGAGAAAAAGAGTGTGTGAGGGAGGGGACCTAGTGCTGGACTATGTCAAGCATACTGAGGTGCCTACACCTCCAACCGCTCAATCAGACAATCTGGAAAGAAACTGACAGCAAGAACGCCACTGATATCGATTAGCCGCCATTTCTTGCAACGTCTCCAGCCAAGCACAGACGGGGGCACGGGGACCTTATCCTGGAAGTCTCACAACACCAACAACACCCAAACTCGCGCGGACACCCCCCGGTATAGCTCAATGGGTCTAGTACGTACACAAACCGCCACACCACGGTAAGGTCCAGTCTCTTCGTGACGGCACCAATTAACGGGCAAAACTTCCTCACCGTTGTGACCTGAACGTAAGGTCCAGTCTCTTCGTGACGGCACCAATTAACGGGCAAAACTTCCTCACCGTTGTCGATGACCTGAACTTTTTTGTCATGTCTAAAACAACAACGATGGCAACCATCGCTAAACTGCAGCGCTTGTTTCCAATATTCGGTTTCCCGGACACTACTGTGTCCGACAATGGTACTCAGTTCATATCCTATCAGTTTGGTGAATTCTTTCGAAGACATATTCCACTTCCCCACCTTCCAACCCCAATACAACGGTTAAGCGAAACTGTTCGTAAACACCTTTACACGCGTGTAGACAAAAACAGGACTTGCGTTGACAAAGGCAGAAGAGGAGGGGACCACGACAAAAATGCTGGATACGTGCCTGCTGAATTATAGAGCAACTCTCAATGCAGTCTCCTGACGTTCACTCTCCAGCAGAGCATATGATGAACAGGCGGTTGAGACTTACCCACGATGCTATCCTACCAACACATACGTGTTTTCAATCACCGACAGGAGGGAAACCAACGTTAAATTCTAGGACCCGTCTGCTGTATCGCTCCGGGCATCGAAAGTGGACTGTTGGAATCGCCGTAAGAAGATTCAAGCAGGTGATCTATAGCGTCCAGGTGAGATCATCGATATGGAAACGGCATGTCAGTCAGCTACGGCCGACTGAGTGCCCCATCATAAAAGCGGAAAAATAGTTACCAGACCACAAGCTGCTGCTCAAAGCTTTTGATTTTCCAAGACCGGCATCAACAGCTATTGCTTCACATTTACCGCCCAAGACAGACCCATTGATGCAACCAAGACATCTATTGGTCGCGCAAGAAAACTTGGAACCTTTTCAAATTGACCCACGCCAACAATCTTACACTAAACGGCCAAAAGTGGGAGGTGTTAAGTTCAGTTTCCTGAGTGCCCGAGACTTACTGTGACCCTCAAACTCCACCGAAATCTCAACAAGGAAGCCGGCAAGCATCCAGGTCAGTCAGTCAATAAATCTATTCATCAAGAGAATGGATCAACGAAAGGTACCACTCAAATGGCGCGAGGTTCATTGTAACTGTTGTACTCGCTTGTTCGCAATAAAGCTGTTGTGTTCCTTGTTGGCGGGTCTTTTTCCAGCACTAGGTCACTGGAGCCGGGGGAACAGTATATGGAATAAAACACACCAGTCTTCCTTCTAAGCGAATCGAAACATGCACTCACTTTTTTCTACGTGGTTTTGCTCCAGGGGCATCTGTGAGAACGATTTGCACAAGATGGCACCAATTCACACACTGGTTAGCCACGAACTGACACCTGAATTACAGAATACTGACATACAACATTCTTTCAGGATAAAAGGGTTGCTGTGCACTGTTGAACATACTTCGAACTCGGTCACCAGGAGACGGGTAAACGCAAGGTTACAGTCAAGTCCTTCCGAACACATGAACTCAGCTTTGCCAGGTAATGATTATGGTATAAAAGAACCTCGCCAGGAGGGGTAAGTGACTTGTCATGATTATTTCAAAGTAAAAGTTGATATCAATCACGCGACCAGAGTGAATTACATGCCTGACGATAGAGAAAGCTGGATTACGACCGTTATGGATCTGACTAAATTTTTTAATTGTTCGGCTGTAGCACCTTCCCGATGCCTAACTGTCATGCCACTCAATGGAAGCACGAGGGCTGGGATACTGCCAGGTTGCCCAAACCTAGGCAGGTAAAGTCGAGAGGGAGAGGTCGGGTTCGAACCATGGACCTTCTGGACAGTAAATTCGCGCTCCAACCACTTCAGCCATCTGACCGGCCCATCATAAGTAAGATACACTGAGGTACACGTCCTTTTGCACGCGATTCAGGTCTGCGTTCAATCCTCCCAGCAAAACCTTCACTATAACTGTTAGTGAATGTTGAGTGTTTCTCAAAACGTTTCGATCGGTTGCAACGGCATGTTCCTTGTTTGCCACAACAATCTTGAATGTGCCGCGTGGTAAAATTCGCCTGAATGCGGCACTAAGTGCTTCGGATACACCTAGTTGTAGCACTCTCCTTACACGGCACCGTGAGAAAAATATATTTTTCTTCTGCTGTTTGCTTCACTCCCCTTTCATTTTGAAATTTTGAATTCCTGATGGCATGCTGTACATCCATCTGTATTCCGCATGTTACACGCTTGAGCTCCGTGAGTGTCAAGGTACCAGNACTCTCCTTACACGGCACCGTGAGAAAAATATATTTTTCTTCTGCTGTTTGCTCCACTCCCCTTTCATTTTGAAATTTTGAATTCCTGATGGCATGCTGTACATCCATCTGTATTCCGCATGTTACACGCTTGAGCTCCGTGAGTGTCCAAGGTACCAGCCAGCAGGAATTTTTATTTTTTGATACTGCTACACAAGTTCGAAAAGGATGCTGTCTTACGTTGTTCCATACGAGAACAAAGCACAGTGTTATTTTTTTGAAAATCAAGATCGCCTGTCTTCCAATGGAAAATGAAGACAACGGAAAGGGAGGAAGCGAAAGTATTTTGGTCTTCTGGAGATTGGTGACGTCCTGTCCGCCATCCGTCGACGCCTATCCAACCCGGATACCCGTTGTTCCTCGTCAAAATGGTCAAATCGGGAATAGTGGGGACATTCAAGCCACTGCAACAGCCAGAAGAAAGCCTGTAACCTCACAAGACGTTCGCCCAGAAAACTCAAACGGCGAATAAGCGTTTTAAACCCGTTTCCGTTACATTCGAAATCGGAGTGTACTGGATGTGACCTTTTTAGTAGAGATCAGATCACCAATGATGATTGTCAATTCAAGATCAACGTGTCAAATAAACACTACCCATAGCATAACAAAATAGCTTTTGTGTTCATACGTTAGAGCGGTGGTGAGTGACAGAACGTTTATTATCCTAGGGCGACTGCAAAAACTTACACAATCGCTACGCGGTTTGTACTTCCAATCTACGCCGATGCCTCTACGGATGAGTGCCTCGGGAGACGATGAGCCCAAAAAAGACACGCCACAGTACCGCCTCTATCGAGTAAGTTCTATCTACTACCCTCTGGTGCCAAGTGTCTCAGGCAAAGTTCAAGAGCGAAAACGGGTGTCAGGCGCCATAACTTGGTTGACAGTCGGACGTCTAGGAGAGCTAGCCGAACTATGGTTCGATACCAACGGCGATGAAATTGAGTCAGTTTCGATGGACTGTATACAAGACGTTACCTTTGGGATTAATCATAGTAATACTGTTCACCCACTCTTCGAAAATTTCTTGCTACCCTGCATGTCGCACTTATCCATACAAGTCACAAGGACGCACCCGAAAAAATGCCAAATGATGTTCCATAGAGCCGACTTGCCCTCCCGAAGGAGGCAACCGCATTTGGGGAAGTAAAGTAAACAAACCCATGAGGAATAGGAACTCCCCACCAAATACGCTTGTCCCATCAGAAACGACCGTTTCTCAGGCTGAGGGACCCTTTCTGGAGAGAGGACCATTTGGATGGTCCGCTTATGTAGTCTCCTCGATGGAACAAACTAGATGGTAAACTGATATAATACACCGCACGTCAACCTCACAACGGTTACTCGCACAAGAGTCTAGAAAATCCAGATGATCACATACCTCCGAATCCGATCGTACCAGGCATTGACGGCATTGCTGGCATACCCTGAGGAGTCGAATAGGGAGGCATGGAGCCCATGGGTGGTCCAGGCGGTTGATACCCACCACCACCACCTTGTATCTGCAAAATGGTGACCAAGAAAACGGATATAATGAGCGGGCATAATAGGGTAAAAGATGCCTGTGGTTAATTATTACACCAACAGGAATGCTGGTAGCAACAGCTGCATGAGTGGGAGTGCCTGGTCGCTGAGGTTGATAAGTTGGTTGGTGACGTTTCGTCAGCAAATGAGGCAAAAACATAGATAGGCAGTAGTAGAGGAAGTAAACGGCTGAGCTCACAAAACAGACAAGCGGTCAGCAATTAGGGAGGACAGACGTAGAAAAAAACCTCCCTTCGCAGTATACAAATTGAAACACAAAAGGTAGAGCAAAATGTTGCTTTGACAGGTGCTCTCATGAATTATTGTGATGTGAAGTTATGGAGGAGGCACAGTGTGACAGGAATTTTCGAATAGTCCATTAGAGGAAGGAGGGAAGAGAAGGAAGAACAAAGGAAGCAAGACGTGAAGAGGGTTGTCAGACGGGAAGACTGACTTTTAGGGTTGCAAGACTGCCATAATCCGACCAAAGAGTTAACCATGTTTCATAAGGCAAACAAGCTTACTTTAACATAGTGATTTCAGAGGAGAATGGTGCTAAACTTGAGGGGATTATAATTGGGGGGTTGGTACTAGTAGGTTACGGGATCGTAAGAAAAGGCATGCCTTATTTGGATCCAAATAATCAACCCATCCCAGTTCGTAAGTAGTGAGATCGCAGGAATCCACATGGTGGAACCATGTCAATTTGAGCTAACGGATCAACGAGTGCCACACAGTCATTTCACTTTTGTGAGGATGCAGCTGCAGTGCTCATCTCAAAATTTCTAGGGCGGATTCAAACCAGCGACCACCTGGGTAGTTTTGTCTGGATGCGTACGATCACAAAGACCTGTGACCTGTGTTTCCGGACCAATCGAGTGGAACTCTAAGATATATCCGCCATTACAAGAGGAAAAGTGTGACAGAGAAGTTTCCGTATGCCAGGAACATATACAGCTAGAGATGAGTGATACCACATCTCAAATGAGGACAACTTAAGTAACTCAATGGAAACGCCTAATAAGTGCCCGAACGGCTTCGAGTTTACATCCAGTTCAGAATTCGGAGGCACACTACCCATGATTCCCAAAAAGTGTGCCCAGTGTCCAGACCAACAGGAATGAATTCCCTCTTCCCTGTAGGCATAGGTTCACCTCGAAGAATTTATACAGTCTCCGGTTGCGAGAGCCGAGTAGGATTTTTCGATAGAAAACATGATATATGAGTCGCTGTAGTGCGTTCTTGGGATTCCTAATTCATTGATATGGACTGATTGATGAGGACGGGTCGCAGGTCATGTGACTGTGAAGCCTGTATATAGAAAATAAGGATCAGAAAAACCTTTCCTCCGTGGATATGGTCGCGTCTGCACAACCTCTCGACATATTATGAAGAAACGGGACAAATTACTTCATTTAAATAACTAGGTTCAACTACCTCACCCCAGGGATGAACGAAATAAGTGCAACGTCGAATGGACAGTGCCAAACATGCTTTCATGCAGTCAAATTAAGCATTATAGAAAAATACTAATAATGATATGCGCAATAAATATCGGGTCCAAAGCATGAAGGTCCGACCAGACCTAAGTTACGCCCACAAAATGGCTTTACGGACTAAGGTTTTTTAACACAGGTACTTTCGCCGAATAACAGATGTTCAATACCAAGAAAAAGCGTACATCTCTCCCAATGAAAACCACAACCAAACCCCCCTAAGAAACGATTTAATGAGACTAGAAATACTTTTGCCACGATGTGTTCTTTTCAGAGGTTGGCTAACCAAGGCCAGCATCAATAATTTTGGGGACACCGCCCGTCCAATTTTACCGACTTGAAAAGGCTCGGAATGCTTGGAAGAAGGGGCTAATCAACTTAAAAACGGGAGTGAAACAAAGAATAAGACGAAAAACTCACTAGTGACATGATGGCATTCATCCAGGAACTAAAAGCAGAAAAGCAAAGAAAGATTTGGCAGTAGGGCAGCAACAGAGAAGTGAGTGAGGACGTTTTTCAGCAATCTTGTCAGCTTTATTTTTATGCTATGTGTTGAAAGGAAAGGTAGTCATTCCACAAATGATTCAATAAATTTACGGGATAAATTATTAAGCAATGTTCACGGCGCGTTGAAAATTTGGACTCGGATGAAGTAATACTAACTTGTCGGGGAAAACAGAAAGCTACTTAGGAAACACTAACTCATTCACCTGGAAAGAAACAACCCAGAGACAATGGTAGTTGTGAACGGCGCGGATACAGAGAATAATACGGTAGTGCCCCTAAGACAGACCCCTCAGAAGGGAGCCATTTCTGTGTAAGGGACACCGCAGTTCTCCCAGCGAATATGACTGTGTGAAACCCACTCCTAAAAACATCTTTAAGAGGAGTCATCATCATCATTGTCAGCTGTAATAACCGCGTAGTCGCCGTACAGTGGTTGTAGCTGCCGCAGTTTTGTTCACCGATGATTTGGGGGGGGAGGGGTAGGTAGCTACGCATTGGAAGAGGGAGCTGATAAATTGGAGCATAAATCCAGCACTGTCAGTGGCTGTCAAGTGGGGGAATTCGGAAGGGAGCCATGCATTGAAGGCAATAGCTTGGATGTATGAGCACCATTGAGGGCGCGACTGGACCTTGTCTGACAATGTCTCTAACCATTTATTTGGACAGTCTTGGGGTCCCCATCCAGGAAGACGGCAGTGACCAGTGCAGCTGAGTTTGCTAGTAATGGCTTTTACACTTCGCTGCCAAGTCATTGTTTGGCCGCCTCTGGCTCTCTTCCACCCTTCACATGGTTGGGCGAAAAGAGCCCTTCGATAGCTGCCGCAGTTTCGTTCACCGATGGTTTGGGGGGGAGGGGTAGGTAGCTGCGCATTGCAGGCGGGAGCTGATAAATTGGAGCATAAATCCAGCACTGTCAGTGGCTGTCAAGTGGGGGAATTCGGAAGGGAGCCATGCATTGAAGGCAATAGCTTGGATGTATGAGCACCATTGAGGGCGCGACTGGACCTTGTCTGACAATGTCTCTAACCATTTATTTGGACAGTCTTGGGGTCCCCATCCAGGAAGACGGCAGTGACCAGTGCAGCTGAGTTTGCTAGTAATGGCTTTTACACTTCGCTGCCAAGTCATTGTTTGGCCGCCTCTGGCTCTCTTCCACCCTTCACATGGTTGGGCGAAAAGAGCCCTTCGAG
>NW_008751680.1:551652-559565 GCF_000715545.1 Opisthorchis viverrini | reverse complement strand
CGTTCGCCTATGCATGTCCAGATATCAGTTCGTCTACGGTGATATCATGCCTTGTGCCACTGTTCGCCACATTTGGCCTGCCAAGTTTCGTGCATTCGGATCGTGGCTCATCATTCATTTCGGATGAGATCAAACGATTTCTTCATGAAAAAGGTGTAGCCACCAGTCGGACCACTCCATATAACCCAAGGGGGAACGGCCAGGTGGAAAGATTGAATGAAACTTTGTGGAAGGCTATTACGCTTTCATTACGATCAAAAGGTCTTCAAATCAGTCACTGGGAAACCGTTTTACAAAACGCTCTCCACTCGATTCGTTCTTTGTTGTGCACGGCCACCAATGCCATCCCACATGAGCGGATGTTTCAACACAATCGAAAATCCGCAGTCGGTACGTCCTTGCCACAGTGGTTGCTTTCGCCAGGACCGTTCTGATGCCGACGACCCCCTAGTCGAAGAGGTTGAGCTCCTGGAATGTAACCCTGAGTATGCATATGTCAGACACCCTAATGGCATGGAAGAAACGGTCTCCCTACGCCACCTGGCGCCTTCAGCAGATTTTGGATGTGCTCCAGCATCCGAACAGCAGCAACCGCAGTTCAATGCTGATTCATTTATTAAGCCGGAACTATCTGACTCTGCTTCGGAAAGTGAAATGTCGAATTCTTCTGAACACCCATTGGTTATACAACAACAGCGGACACGGCCGTATGTCCTGCGCAACAGAGAGGCCTGACATTATTCGATTATAAATAAAACTCTTGAGAACTTTCATCTCTGCG
The DNA here is from genome assembly GCF_000715545.1 of Opisthorchis viverrini. Classification (NCBI taxonomy): domain Eukaryota; kingdom Metazoa; phylum Platyhelminthes; class Trematoda; order Opisthorchiida; family Opisthorchiidae; genus Opisthorchis; species Opisthorchis viverrini. Next base: position 558,784 of record NW_008751680.1, on the reverse strand, counting down.
GGGGGCGAATGTTGTATATTTGCTGTGTTTCTCAAAGGTTTCACCATTTATTGCTAAATCGCTTTCTTCCGTTTTCAGCTCTCAGTGTCAAAGTTTTGGATGAATAAAGCCTAGCTTTCGGGCCCTCAGTCTTTTCCATTGTCATTCTGATTGTCGTTGCACTCCGACCCTCGTCGTACACAACACAGAGAGCGTAGAGAATAGGGTATTAGTGTCTTATTCCTGATGCGGCTGCCCACATCAGGTGCCTTTTGAGCTGCACCGGGCATTTTGGTTTTAAAAGTACTTCGATAATGGATAATGCGCCGGCGTTCACGGTCAACCGTTGTGCGATCAGAGTGTGCGGGTTTTGGGGCCGACCTTTTCCAACCCGTCCTTCCTCGGAGGAAGGCAGCTTGCTTCCTTCCATAAATATGGACATGTTGGTCGCATGAGGGAAACGACTTACTGCCTTCACACTCCTGTCGCAAATGACATAACGACATTACCCCCAGACCACCTCGTAGCACGATCACTCGTAGTGCGGGGTTTCGCTGCTCTTGGTCTGGCTACTCCCCTTTGGCCTTCCTGGCATGGCTGCACCTTGTGGAACGAAGTTCAAGCCAGCATAGCCCACGAGAAGCAGGTTCGAGATTAGCAGTTCTTTGGTTCCTCTGAAACAATTTTGACACTGCCGTTCTTGTCCACTAGTTCAAAAATGCTTTTATGTTAGCTGATGATGATGACAGCGATGACTACTATGATGAGAATGTATCTCAGTTTCCATTGGCTTTCTGACATAAGTCTTACTCAAATTCTACTTTCTTACACAAGGCAGCCACGGTAAATGCTGTTTATTTAATGCGGACTTCCTAGAGACTGTGGTCAAGATGGCATGAGTACACGCCTGTTCAGCGATAATAATAATAATAGTAATAATAATAGTAATAATAATGGCGCTTAGCTGTCTTGCAACTCGAAGAGGACTTGAGGTCTGGTGTAACTCCAGGGTGTCCAAGCTTAAACAGGGAAAATCCAAAAGCCATCATCATCATCATCAAAGATAGCAACATCAGTGTTGGAACTGATGCTTCAATGCCGTACTAAAAAGCCAAGATGGGCGGGAACCAATGATCTTCCTGTCAGTATTTTTGCGATTTAAGCTCTGGGCTACATCGAGCCCGGACGACTGTTTAGTTGACCAGATATATACAAATCTCTGATCGGATATTAAGGACGCCCTAGACAGAGGTGTCATTTGAAGAAAGACCGCTTTGGAGTCAATTCTGAATCTGAAGATTATTCACTACTTACTTCATTTCCGCAGGAGAGGAGCAAACGAAAAACGACACTTTGGTCTCCGGGCGAGGTTCGTGGGGGACACCAAACGCTTGGGGTATTTCAGCTGGCGTTATAGAGGCTGGTTTGCACGGAACCCTGTGCAATACGTCTCCAAACGCGAGGAAAGCAGTGACACTCTTCACACCAGCGATAAAAATATGGGGTTATGCGGCGAACCTACCCTGACATCCACACTCCTCTTAGGTGAGGTGGAACTGGCATCATCATACCACTGGAACCAACCAGAGGGAAGCAGTTTGCAGTACACGTTACCCCATTGGTTTTTTGTGTCTGAAGGATAAAATGGGTTAGAGAAAAACTATGACATACGGGACCACTTCCTTAACCATCCTTCTTTGATTGACATCCTTGAGTGACAGCAAGTCTCAAGATGTTTAAGACTCCGACAGAAGGCGTTAAAATGACAGCAAAATCCGTGTCCAAAAAGCCTAGAACAGATAATGAATCGTTCATCACTGAAAAATAGTCACAATTCACCAGGATCAGCATGCCCTAAGGAGTGTGCCATTATTATGGAAACCCTCATCCCACTATGTTTCAGTGCGTTTTGGAAGTTTGCAAGAAACCGAACAGTACCAAAGCTCATTTGAGCTTTGAGCAACTGACCCGTTATTTCGTTAGCTTGTGCCCAAATGCAATTTGAATGCGCACACTTCCTGGCTTGTGCACAACTAACCAGTCAGAATGTTGAATTGTGCGTGAATCGCATACCAGAATTGAGCTAATATACCCGTTATCACGCTTTGGCAGTCGTTTCGTTCAGTGCCTTCAGCCAAGTATACTGAGGGTCATGTGGACCCCATCTTGAAACGCAAGGATCACATACGACCCCAAAACTGCTTGTAGTACTCTTAAGTCCCAAAATATCTTGTTATATCCAACTATAGATTTCCGCCAATTACAATTTGGCATGGAAAACAGCATTCTTCATAGCTGGCGGTAGTTCAGTATGTGTAACATGTGGCCCAGTAAACTTGGCTTGTAGCGCTGAAAGCGCTCCTCGTTTGAGGTGTCCAGCGCAACACCAAAGCCCCTTCCCTGATCAACCCTGCGGATTCGCTTGTTTCAGCCGTCAACAAAAATAGTCCCGGGACGTCCGTGGTCAATGACCTGGAGAAGCATCACACACTGTTGGGTGGAACTCCATACGGATCCCTCATTACCGCTCGCACTCACGTACCGCTACGGCCGAGAAGCCCATCCCGCGCAAGATTAGTCAAGAATCGGGATGCTTGCCGGTCCGGCATCAAGAAGAGGTCTGATTGGTGGAAAGTGTGGATCCAACAGCCAATCACGACCCCGTGTTTCCCGAGTGCCTGGTGCCAATGGCACATCCAGAACGGGTCAGAATTTCCAGTAAGTTGTTGCCACCTACGCTATATATCTGAAGCGCTGTACAAGTATTCCTGTCTTCGATTTTGGCGGCAATATACCCTGTTCACCCTGGTTAGCTGTTTTTGACGTGGACACTAGCTTTGGAGGCTCAGACCGAGAACTAAGCTGAGAAAAATACCGTTACTACACACTCCGCCCGAATTGGCCAAGTCTCACAGCTGCACATACAGCTACACGCATCCTTCAAGGCAGGAATGTGCGCTTTTGACACCACAATTGATACTAATTAGAAAAACCAATTTTCGTTTTCGAGGTTTATTGACTCTGTACCCAATGTCATCGTCACAGATACATATGCTGCTCCACGACGTCAAAATTCACTCACTTGGGTGCACGTCCCACAGCATGGGAAAGCACGTCCCAAGCGATTGGGTGACCCTTACAAGCTATTTTTGCAGGGTATGCGCCTTCTACACAAGCGAAAGCACTTTCACCCACATAGTCCAGGTCGACAAGCTTTGGACTCCTAAGGATCCGGGAGATTCTGGAGAACGTCTAGAGTTTTTCCAATGGTTGCATTAACCACAAAGTTAAAGAAAGAAGGAAGGTGGACACCCTTTCCGGACACCGTGCACCCACATCGACCTGAATGAGTCGATCGGCTGCAGAACACTTCCCGTGCTGCCTTGCCACCCGAGGGAGTACGAAGACTGGAATACTTGCATGTTACCGAAACTCAGTCCGGATACCGCGTCTGTATTTGTTCTAAAGACCTTCGGGTTAGTAAGTCCATGCCTTAGTCGATGATCTACCACAAGCTCAGCTTCCTCTCGTAAGGCGGCGTGGAATAATCACGAGAGGAGCCTGGTCACAACGGGTGCCAAACTAATTCCCATGTGAGTATCATACTGTGAGCAACGGAAGAACACGGACTTCTATAGTGACTTAACTCAGTTAGGAAGATCTCTTTTACGCAGATGTAGGAAAACACCCGCTGGGTTTTTCACCTTCACTCTCGAACGGAGTGGAGGAGTATTTTCAGGAGCACCCGCTTGGTGGCGGTTGCAGAAGAACAGAAATTTGCGTTTCTCCGCAACCGTGGCGGGTCCCAAGTTCGTTACGTGGATTCGTAGTCTCCCGTCGGAAATCCGATTAAACGACGGAATATAGCAAGTTGGGTTATTCTGCAAAGCGGTGTTGCGCTCACTGAAGGCAGTTTTGAGTCCATTGCACGTGGTGTCTGGAAAGATCTTTGCAGTTCGAATTTCTAGCTTACACCGCATCTCCAGATACCTGGACACTTTTCACACTTTTCTACATGTAGTCTGACGATTCAATGAGTTGTGTTGTAATCTCCACCAGCACTAATACATGTTTGTTTTCTTGTTCTTTGGTTCTTTGTACCATTTCACAAGTAGTGCCAAGAGTCCTGGAGAGCACTTGGAGTACTTTCCAGCTACTGTCAGTAGCTGAATGTGATACTCCCGTTCCACCGGAGCACGTAAACTCATCATCGACGAGATGTGCAAAGAGCAGCACAAACGGATATGCGCCTATTCAGTAAAAACGGTGTTCCAGATTGAACAGCATTAAATAATTGACACGTACTAATTGACACGTACTAATTGACGCTGTGGTCTTGCTGTGTTTCTTTTTGATTCGCATATGGACACTAGAACAAGGATCGTGGTCTAACCAGTCTCAACACACGATGACTCATTTTTGTGGCTGTTTCCTCTGCGATTCATTTGGTTGTAAAAAACCCCTTGGATCAGTTGTGATCCAGATCTTGTATACTGAATAAAGGCTTATTGTCACTGACGCACATCTAGTTGCCCACTTGCCCCGAGCATAACAGCTTGTTCAGTATACAAATTTTTATTGTCACTGGACGTTTTTCAACCCCAACGATCCTATGCCTATCCATGGCCCCAACGTTCCCACACGTTCAACGTTTTCCTGGTTTATGTGAAAGTTCTTAGTGCAGATACAACCAACAAATTGACGTTTCACTGAGGGATGTGAAACATATCGATCACGCAGAATTTGAAGGTGATCTTTGTGATTTCTATGGTGAAACCGGGAGCGACATTTTTGTGAGTCAATCAAAAACTCTGTTGACAGAAGACCAAATACAACCTTGTCCAATACCTTTTGCAAGAGGGGACAAAATCTTGAGTGATGTTATTAAATTGGCTTACGACCTCGAATGGCACCAGCGTTTGTTTGAACAGCTGATTCAATTTAATTTCGATTTATCAGCTATAAGCCGTGTACCATTGTTACAGTAGTTCCAGCTGCAACACTTCCGATTCCCCAAACATGGGAGAATGTGGGACATCAGCATAGGTTTGTAGAGGATGGCATGTTTTTAAGTCGGAGAACAAGGAAACTGCACATTCAACGCTATACCTTTGATGCATGCGCGCTACTGACTGGATCGTTCCTGTCATTTCAGTTTACTGTTAGTGCGTTGGCTCCTGGGGCTCCATCCGGAAAGGCGACAGTTGTCAGTCTTACCAAATTTACTGGTTCGTGTTTTCATACTTCGTCGCCAGGACATACAGTGTCCACCTCTTGATCACTTGCACTCAGCACATGGTTGGATGAAAATGGTTCTGCGAAACAACCGGGCTTCTGGCATTTGGCATGAATGTACCAACCAATGCAAACTATGAAGCGTGAGCAATTCATTATCGCGGGAGAATTCCTCCTTTCATGGACGGTCTGGCCTGCCTGAGCATTGCCAACACCATTTACCCGCCACAGCAATGCTCTAGAGAAACATAGTCAAAAACTGACAGCTTTTTCACGTACTTTGTGCGTACTGCAGAACTCACTGATCCACAACACTGTACAGATCACACTGCTCAAGTGAAAACGGTTGCCTCAGCCGACAAACTGACATCACGTCGGCACCACAGATGTCGGTAATCAGAAAGGGCGACTCCGTTCTTCCAGCTATAAGATGTTGTCCAGTCTTTGGCTAGTCCACCGGGAGCCTATGGAGCTGGCCAGGCAACCAAAGTTATGTGCAACGTCGATCGGCTCGCCGGCAAGCGTGGTGCTTGGGTTCGAACACTGATGTGCCGCTGTAGATGACGACGATGATTTAGCCCATCATTTCCATCAAAAGAGATACTTAAATTGAGGCGGAATTGGCCGTCCTAACCATCTATGTATTTGTATGTACTTTGGCGAGACCGGTGAGTTGAAGGAGACAAAAAATCCTATCACCAACTAAGAAGGTCCTTATTGGAGCCTGGAATAGTGAGTGGCTTTCCGCGTGTCGGGTCTTTCCAAAACGCGGGGGAGTTTTTCCGGCTAAAACCGGATGTTGAGGATCACCATAAAGTCGGCTTACAGACACGGCTAACAGACACGTCGGCGAAGAACGGAGCTCTGAGTTGGTGAGATTGCTACTGCAGTTGAGGATGTGATGGTTTCACGGTTTATTGAAGAGAATGTAGCTGTTGTTTCCATTAGGCTACAGGTTATCGGTGTCGGAAATAAAATTGAGAGAATGTGGTATCCAGTCCTCTAAAGAATATTTAATGCAAACTCCCCGCCCACTCACTGGTGCACGTTTGAAGATCAAGTCAACACCGCTTAACTGTATGGATTCTATACACTCTTCTGTATCCGTAACTTTACTGCCCCAATAATGAGTATGGCCACCGATTCCTGAAATCGCGGCTTCAGTTTACACACAGCCTTTTATCAATATGAGTCTGAGCGTCTCTATCAAGAGTAAAAGCGAGTGTAAATCAAATATGCATTTTTAAGTTCGTTGTCGCGTGAAAGTGTTCTATGAAAAAGAAAACGGTTACACCAGCATTTAAATGTTGACTATCCAATGCCCAGCGGCGCTCACAGGCCAGGTAAACCGTTGTCGCGTGAAAGTGTTCTATGAAAAAGAAAACGGTTACACCAGCATTTAAATGTTGACTATCCAATGCCCAGCGGCGCTCACAGGTAGACCAGGTAAACAACAAGTGCGGTTGCAATTATAGGGGTTCATCGCAAGCCGATGAGGCCTCACCACCAGCGTTGCGAATAGGTGTGTTCCATCAAATAAGATAAGTAGCCAAGTTAAGCGACAGTGCCTACGATTTTCATGACGAAGAGATATAACTTGTCATTTTTTCGATAACGTCGTTTCGTCTTATGACGCCATCCAGTAAGTGGACATCATTATTCCCGACGAGGAGGATATATTTATGTCGGGAGTGCACATGCAGATATATGAAGAAACTGCATGATATTATTTGAAAGCCTTATTATAAAGAAAAGAATAAAGGTGGATGGGGAATGGACTTAGTGCTAGCTTAACACAGTCATTCCGAGGTGCCTACACCTCCAGACATTCACTCAGGCAATCTGGACAGAAAATGACAACAAGAACGCCACTGACATCGGTTGGCAGCCATATCTTGTAATGTCTCCAACCAGGCAC
>NW_008751680.1:530144-548968 GCF_000715545.1 Opisthorchis viverrini | reverse complement strand
GCTGCACGCAAAACCGATGCATGACGAACGGAGTCGTCAGTCCTAAGTGCTGGGCCTACAAGGAGAGAGTTATTAATGGGGTGAGGAGTGGGGGGAAGAAAAAGCATGTGACGGAGAAAGAATGGAGGCGTCAGCAGTAGCCTGTTTTCGCTTACCCGCCCTGCTGTATGCAGCGAGTAAGGCGACCCGGCTGATGGCACCACGCGACGGCCGATGTGGCATGAGAATATTGTTAGTTGTGTAGGTCATGGTTGTACGAGGGCTGGGATACTGCCAGGGCGCCCACACCTAGACAGGAGGACGATTAGGGTCCTCAACCAAAGCCTTTGGCTCAAAAGCCTAACCGCTAGGCAGCGGTGTTTGGCGGGAAATGCAAATGCATTACCATTTCTACGGAACAAGTCGCCACATGTTTCAACCCCCAACCTGGAGGACCACGAGACTGTATTCGTCAGACTCTAACCATGTGACGGATAGTTGAGCATACCTGAGAACGTAAAACGTCCTCAGGGGCCACGTGCACATCGTTAGTGCACATTTCGCCAAAAGTCGACAGTTGCTATACTGACCACAAAGACAGATTCATATGGAACCTACTCGCGCAATCCGTAATGTGTGCGGAGTATAACGTACACATCCTTACTCAATCAGCCATCTGAATGCACCTTGAATTGCGTGTTTTTTAGACGTTACCCGAAAAATGTTGCTTGTTAATGTCACCTGAACATTTGGTTTTGTGCTTTACCTCGTAAGCTGGTAGTCACATGTCACTCGACAGCGGCAACTCAAGGTCCCGTATTGGCGGAAAATTAAAGTCTTTATTGGCTTCCATGGCTCAGTGGGGGCCATTAGCTCCACATTTTTCTCAGCTGCAAAACGTTTGCGAGTGAGATAAAACACTTTACGCCAAAATGTTGCGTTTTGTTGCGTGTGTGTTCACACCAAAGCCATCCTAAACTACGTTCATGCTTTTGCGGCTCACCGAATTTCTTTGTCCACTGAAGCAGTATAATCTGTGTCGAAAGTCTGGTGGGATAATTTCGTAGCGTTGTTGATACCCCAGGATGCCTAGATGAGGCTTACGAGATTATACTCCCACTCTGAACCCAGTTGCCTGTCCTTTTGAAATTTTAGTTACATTGTGGGGATAATGAGCACCGGCCCAGTGTGATTCGCGTGTGAAGAATGTGAACGATTTTGAGGAAGTTAGCTCTCCGACGAGCCACTCAACAGAAACCCATTGAAATTAGTTTTGCTGAAACAATAGCGTTTTCGAAGTTGTAACATTTACGAGCAGTTAGTTTAATCTGTATGTACTTTTCGGTGATGCGCTGTTCGTTGCATTCTTTAAGTGAGCGAAATCTCAAAGTTATAGACGGTCACCGATCTTCATTTTGCCATCGGTTTACGAGAGAAAACGAGAAATCTCACTCTACCATATTTTGGAGTTCTTTGGTGTTCTTTGACAATGAGATAACACCTAAAGAACATGTTTGGTTGTTGGTCTGCTCGCCTAGCTTGGCAGTTGGAATGCAAACTTTTCATCACCAATCGAGGTGACATCGTAGTGCACTCAACCCTGCACTATTAAACGTCAAAATAAAGATGATGTATACCACTCAGTCATGCCCCAAGAATGTAAGGACCACACAAACATGCACTCATGAGTGCAGCTGGGATCAAGTGAGTGGGCAGTTCCTTGGCATCAATATGCAGATTTGGAGCACCAAAGTCTAGCTTCACTTCATTTCTGCTTCTCGACACTGACAATATGTAACGTAATAAAATCAGAACCTCTGTCGTCCTCATCAATTGCAATCATCGCATAATCAGTGACAGTCTCAGTCACAAAACCTAAAGGCTCCATTCCAAAACACCAATCGGCTAACTTGCTTGCGCTTGTGTACTGATATTTCTGTGAACCTCAGCATCTGGTTATATATAAAAGCTTCCACATCTCAGACATACATAACCTGCTGTAATCTGTTGGCTGTTTTAAGCCACATTCTATGTCTGTCGTGTAAGTCTGGGCCTCATCCTCTAGGCACTCATTCGGACATTCGTCTACACCAACCGGGACGAGCCATGGTTCCGTGCTGACGATCGCAGGACAACGGAGAACGTCTCAGTTTTGTTGCTATAACGGACAACGCTCTATAGCCATACGACAAAGCAGCCTGCAATTTGAAGTGATACACAAAGTAAGTGGCTTGTTCAGTGACTGCATGATCATACATTTTGTGAATGCAAGGTGCATACCATTGGAACGAATGAAGCTGTTCAGTTCCTCCAGAAACACCTGCACATTCTCCATTTTGAAGATGACAAAGATGTCGTCTGCACGTTATAGGTGAACAAAGTTTTTGTCAGAGGCTGTTTGACCGCCGGCGTTTGGAGACCTTCCAGTATTTGTTTAAATATCTCACCGATCACAAAGAGAAGGAAAAATTGAGATCGGGCATGCATGATGGACTACTTTGTCTAAGGGCGCTTTTGGAGAGCCCACCTTATTCTCTCACACGCGATGAAATTTAAGAATACACGGAACTGTTTACGTTTATCTCCGCCTGATCTTTCCGAATCACGTTTGTCTCTTTTGTACCTAATTTCCCTTACGATACGAAAGACCCCAGATTGCATAACTGCATAGCCTCCCCCGAAGGCGCTACTATCATATTCCAAAACTCACTCTTCGCTTCTTTAATGGATTAAAGAGAAAACTAAAGTGAAGCAAACTTTTGTTGGACACCTGTGCCACTGAACTCAGCTTGCATTTGTTGTAAAAGACTTCCTGGACAATCCCTCCATAGGTTCCAAAATTCATGGATAGCAGAGCAATAAATGCTAACAAAAACTGAATGAATTTAGTACACATGGTACGGCGCTTCAATAGCGTCTCGCTTTGAAAAGGCTCCAGGCTTCAAGCTGTCAATGCGCCACTCTGAGGTCATCTCAACGTCGGAGCACGCAAAACCACTAAACACCTCATGTTTACCCTGGTCTCGTGTCCATGCACGCTAGTTGTACGCTAGTTGAGCTTAATTTAGTTATTGGAGGTGCACCTCGATTACATATGCAACATTCTTTCGTATCGACGTGAATATCGATTACTGCTTTCGAAATCGGCAGTGTTGGAGCAGTTAGAAATTGTGACATATTTTGGCTGCCTGCCATTTTTGACCACAATATAGTCGATGAAATAATGCTCTCTAGCAGAAATTTTGGAACTCATTCTTACTTTGGGTTCCCAATATGTACACGGTTGTCCAAGTGCCTCGTTTGAATGATAGCAATAAATCACCATGCACCCTCAATATACCGGAGAATATAATTGTTTAATCGTGGATGGCCGTCCATCGGTTATGCCTCCACTGAGTTTGCCAGACTGGGCGATAAGGAGATGACTAAGAACTCGGACCCGGCTGCATTGTCAGAAAAAAACACAAAACTCTTGCTTGAATACGTAGGAGGACTGAATGGCCAATTATGGTCGTTCACTTGTTCGCTCTGTGCAGCCAATAGCGGTGTTCCGGTCGTGAACACTTCCGGTCCCACTCCGCTGGTCGTATCTTGCTAGGCCGTGTTTGGTTAGCTCCGCCAACGCACTGGCTATTAGGAACATGTGATGCCAAGGACAACTTTGGGTATTCTCTCTACTTGTGGTTTTCCATGTCTGGGCACGTCCTAACAATTTCCACTTCTAGGAACATATCGCAGGTTCTTGACTTAGGATTCATCTGCATCCGTTTTACTAGAATTCGTCGTCGTCCGGTTCTTCTTTGCAACGGAGATAGGTTGAGCAACCTCCTGGTTACACATCCAAAGTTCCTCTGAAACTGCAATTCGAAAGAGAGAAACTTCAACATAAAGTTTCAGCATTTGACGATAATTATTGTGGCCCTAAAGATCTCGCCCCGCGGCCGTAGTTTTATTAGGCGTTGTTTGAACGAACTTGGAGTCCATTGTGGGCGCGGAATTCGTATTTTAATGCCTGCCGGTGGCTTCACGCATGCAATTACCTGTTTTACGGTGTCACCTTCGTACTGATTGGTCAAAATCCATAAAGCGGAGACCTTCAAAAGTGGCAACATGGCGGATTCGTGGTTTACAATGGACCCTCTTGAACGAAGCATGGACTATAAAGCGGTTGTATTCGTTGAAAATTTACATCGTTTAGGGACTTTCAAATGCAACGAAGGCAGATGGTATGCGATTCCCGGTAGATTAACAGAGCTTGTTTGTGAAAAGTGTAATAGTTTATTGTGTTCCCAAAGGTACCCCTATCTCCAAAGGACAATGATAAAAGGGACTACTGACGGTAACAAAAAGTGGGTAATCAGAACAGCGGATAACTCCGGTGCGTTGACTGTTTACACTCAGCATCGATCACTTGTTATGAAACCGTTGGTCGCTCGAATGAAACGAATAGCCTGCGTGCAATTGTATGTCACCCTAAATGAACTCCTTAAAGGCTGTGTATCATGAAAAGTGCGTTCGGTGGTTGCAGGAACCGGTGAAGAAGCGGCGTGCTCATGAACAGCCCCAACTCCGGTTTATAATAACGGAACTGTTGGTGCATCCTTCGCAGCCAACGGATCAGCGGTAGACTCTGTGGTTACGCGAGAGCTGGTCCTTGGTTTTCTATTTCTGGTAGTTCATCCTTTAACGTATTGTATAAAGAAGGGAATGCCAATAGTCTGAAAGCGCCAAATAATGTAATCAATTGTCGAAGTATTTAGTGAACGATGTCCTCCAAGCTTTTTACTTCATGTAACGATTGTTAGTTTGGAACATTCTAACGCAGTTGTGGCTAGAAGGCGTTGTTTCTAATTGCCGTTGGCCATTCGTTATGCTATGTAAGTAACAACCGACGAGGTGCCAAGGCTACAGTGGCTTGAATAACTTATATTTTTGATGAGTGCCCAACAAGTAACACTTTCAACTGAAGCACCCATAAAGCGTATTAGGTAGCTCAACGCACGTAGGCTGCCGGGAAACTGTGTATATTGCTAGACATATGCCGTTATAGGCGATCCTGTTTTGTCCTAGAAGCACTAGGTTTCGTGGCCACCAAGAGACTATAGACGAAGCAGGAAAATTGCGCCCCAATTTCTCACCTACGCAGCCTTGTTTTCAACGCAAGGCCTGAATGCCTTGGTTCCTCGACGATTGCGTTGTCGTGAAATATGACACCATTCTTTGGGAAACAATTTTATTATGATCGATTGCAAGCAAATTACAGAATCATCAAAAATGTGCTCATCATTTGTATCTGGGAAGTAAATGGGAAACGATTTAGTTAAGGGCAACGCAATGGTAACGACTAGGGCCCCGTTCTCCCAGCCTATGCGAAAGACGCACACAGGTTGTCACTGCCACCCCACGCTGAGGAAGGTATGGGTTTTACGGCAGAAAAAACCCACCTGCCACCCAAACTTCCAACAAGACATGACAGGTAGCAAATATGAACTTAATGAAGCTCCGCCAACGCACTGGCTATTAGGAACATGTGATGCCAAGGACAACTTTGGGTATTCTCTCTACTTGTGGTTTTCCATGCCTGGGCACGTCCTAACAATTTCCACTTCTAGGAACATATCGCAGGTTCTTGACTTAGGATTCATCTGCATCCGTTTTACTAGAATTCGTCGTCGTCCGGTTCTTCTTTGCAACGGAGATAGGTTGAGCAACCTCCTGGTTACACATCCAAAGTTCCTCTGAAACTGCAATTCGAAAGAGAGAAACTTCAACATAAAGTTTCAGCATTTGACGATAATTATTGTGGCCCTAAAGATCTCGCCCCGCGGCCGTAGTTTTATTAGGCGTTGTTTGAACGAACTTGGAGTCCATTGTGGGCGCGGAATTCGTACTTTAATGCGTTCCTCGACGATTGCGTTGTCGTGAAATATGACACCATTCTTTGGGAAACAATTTTATTATGATCGATTGCAAGCAAATTACAGAATCATCAAAAATGTGCTCATCATTTGTATCTGGGAAGTAAATGGGAAACGATTTAGTTAAGGGCAACGCAATGGTAACGACTAGGGCCCCGTTCTCCCAGCCTATGCGAAAGACGCACACAGGTTGTCACTGCCACCCCACGCTGAGGAAGGTATGGGTTTTACGGCAGAAAAAACCCACCTGCCACCCAAACTTCCAACAAGACATGACAGGTAGCAAATATGAACTTAATGAATAAAAGAAACTCCCTAAGTGTGTTAACCTAGGGGACTCACTCCGATATTCGGTTATGCCAAACAGGAGGCAAAGTAACGTCGGCCTGTCAAGCGAACTGCCAGTGCAACTGCAGTGCAGCCACACGTAACAATCGTCGCATTGCACACTAGCTATCATCGACCCCTCCCAGGCGCTCTCAGATGAACTGCGGACACCGCAGACATCAGCGTTAACATGCACGCTATTAGGCCCATCTTACCGTGCATCGCTACAGTGTTGTACTTGGCGGCGGTTCGCACTTTGTGGTCACGCACCTTGATACACTGTAGGTAATAATTATTATGCTGCATATCGAATGTATCTTCTAACACCGTTATCTTGCCCTCGTAAAACGGGAAAGGACTCTTCCGAGCACGCATGCATGTGGTATCATTGGGGGCGCTAAAGTCATCGGTACACCTCACAGGCGCGTCCACGGCTAACGAGGATATCCCGTTACCAGAGGCTGTCAAAGATATGGATGCCGCCGTCAGCATCTCCACCCTTGATGCACCTGTGACACCTTCTGTTGACAACACGCAGCTGGGCACACGACTTGCGCAAACCTGATCAGCAAGTTCCCAAGAATCGACGGCAAGCATCAGATTCAGACGAGCCCAAGCGGACAATTGCCTCACAAATGTCCGATGAGATATTCCGAGCAACAATGAGCTTAGATGACCTGCCACTGGAGGCAGCCTGTACCGATACACTACTCTAATCGGAAACAGCATTCACACAAAATGTCTAACAGCAACATCATAACATTCCTGTGGCTCATTCCGGATAAAGGGGTAAAACACTCCGACCAACACTATCGCAATCAGTGATTACCACACGCCATAGGTGGTGGCCACCTCTGTTACGTTGAAAAATTTAATCTGCCTCAATTACATCACCGCATTTCGCAAACAAACCATGCAGACGAGCGGAAGTAAACGAGAGAACATTCGAACTAACATCATCACGAACCGACACAGCCATGGGTCCAAGCGGGCACATCGCATTTCGGATACCCTGCAGATCACGTATGGGATAATGCATGCCGCGCAGTTTATCACGCAAGACCCGCTAATCATCGCCTGTTAAGTCTAATCCATAGTTTTTCCGGATATGGTCGCGGATTTCCATGGAGGCCTTCAAACATCTTAACAATGCAAACACCACGCACTCCTACTGCGCATTCAAATGCCGGTTTGCAACATACACTTAGCAGTCAGACGTTCGCAGGCCATGCGAATTTCGCATGTTACCACCAATTTTTACAAGGCGACCGTCACGGTGAACGACGCGTATGGACGACCAGTCAAAATCAGCGTAGCTGAATATAAGTTGAGTGATTGAGTATGCACACAAGTATCAACACACCGAAGACCCTTTCTATTAGCGTTTCAGTGAGAACGTGCATTTACGCATTTGTAGATTATAAGCACATAACAGACGGAGTACTTCACAGACTTTGTGTTCATATTTTGCCGCCAATAAAATGTGTCGCCAGTATGAAACGTACCCGTTCCCCGTTGGAATTCTTGCAGCTTGGACTTGAATTCCGCGAAGGAACCACAATGACGACCAGGGAGGTACTCCATCATCTGTCTAGTTACGTTGCGTCCGTCCGAGGATATATTCTGTGAACCTATCTGACATAATGCCACAAAACCATCTTACTTAACACCAATCCAGTGGATGAGGTACTCGGCTTCGACGTAATTGGCCGTACCGTCGATGTTAACGTACTGGTCGTTTCCGGCATGTCTCTGCCATCGGGACCGCAAGCGGAACAAGCGAAGAATGACCACTTGTAAATCCGTACCGGTTTACATAGCATCCTAACATTGGGCCCCCATGGCCTTGATACTCTAGCAGCTCGGTCCAGATTGCAAGAAGCTGACTCTGTTAACGTGCTGTCTCTATGAGAACGGCGGGAAATTTTGTGGAAAAACTTGTAACGCAGTTGAAACCCGACTGTACCTGATTGTATGCCTATCACATAACATTATGTGTGCCCCTCCCTTTCTCTCTTCCCCCATTGCAGGTACCACGGACGAATCACCACGGGCCCTGGACAGGGAAGAGTCCCCCGCTTGTACACCCCCCTAACTGACCTTGACCCAACCTTGTACACCCCTCTTCTTCCGGTTTCGGTTCGGGTTAATACACGTGCGTTGTTGCTTCACTCCGGTCTTCTTCCTTGTTCCACCCGACCTGTGCGCATGTGTACTGTGTATACTGTGTGGATTCATTAATACCAGCCCGTATATCTGCACATTTCCGAACTGACGTGTGCCGTCCTCTCGAACGTCGAATACCGCTGACTTCCTGACATCTCACGCTACAAACTGGTTCTCTCGCGTGTTTTATTATGTATTAGATTTGAAAGTCATCCAGAAAACGACCTAGACATTAACGGCGCACAGTACGTCCGCGCAAACCCAAATTGAAATGACTAATCGCGACCCGGATATGAAAATTTCTATGGTCGCGGCAAGCGTCCGCCGAAGCATGGGAAGTCGTCACAGCTATTTTAGGTTTTTTTTAATGATGGTTAGCATACATTTTACTTAGTTTGAGGCAAGGTTCAATCCTCATCGATATAATGAGCCACTAATAGTGTCGTGGGATGAACTATTGGGTTTTTGGGCAAGGCAAGCAGACGGCACAATAGGATGATCACTACTTACAAGTCCTTATATAAATTAAATGGACTGAAACGGGCAACACGGTCGTCTGGGAAATATTAGAGATAGTAAACGACGGGCGGGCCATCAGACTGGGTATGTTAGTCGCGGTACCTCCTCATGATCACCAAACGTATCCAAAATAAGGAGAAGCCAATGTGTCCTGCGCCTGTAATACAGCAGCTGTGTTACAAAAAGTTGTTGCGCCGATAAACCTAACCATCAGGATTCTTCGTGAGTTTCTATGGTTGGCGTGGTTTATCTCATTCTTTCCGCAGAATATTGTACTTGGACGATTTAAATTTGCCAGATTATAGTGTATTACTCTACTAACCCATACGTAATACTCAATTTAAACCCTGCTATTTAGTGACGTATAGGCAGTGTGTACACTGAAATGCGTGAATTGAGTTTCTTTTTAGTGGTGCTCCTGGCCAATACCGTTCTGACATTTAGCAAAAAACTGGCTAACTGCACAAAACGGTATTGGATAACAGAGCAGGTTTTGATAGAAACCTGGAAGCTGGCCATTTAAATATTAGTTACCTGGTGAAAAATAAAACTGCTATTTTAATCACAAATATGCTACATGACCCGATGAGACGATGTCAACTGAAACTACTGGTTCCTCTAAGGTTTCAATACCGCACTTAAAGTAGAGCGTCCATGGTATTAAATAAATTTATCACTGGTCCTCAGATTTTGACTTACCTGCCCGTCAAACGTGGAGTTCACAAATTTCACTGATTACTTAAAATAGACCAGAAAGAAAACTGACCACTTGCAGGGCTGAACCCAAAGGCAATCAACAAACCTTATGCATCACACAAAAGATAATATTTGTGTATGCGTGGTAATGTATGCATTTCAGTTCCTTTTTACCGCACTGTATGAGTGTTTGGTATTGTTCACTTATATCACTAATATGAGAGCATAAGACGGTTAAAACCGTTTTGTGTCTGTTCAACGATTGCTTGACTTTTTATTTTGGATAGATAATTCAGAAAACACCGTTTTTCCAGGTCAAATGATTGTAGGGCATACTCGGCGTTTGCGATTTGCAGCTTGGATAGATAGTTCAGAAAACACCATTTTTCCCGGTCAAGTGATTGTATGGCATACTCGGCGTTGTTTGCCGATTTGCAGCGTTTGTCAGGCTTCTGCTCGGCATATAGGTGTTCAGCATTTATATACTCGTAATCCATTGTTAGCCAGCCAACCCTTAGAGCGGCGGTCGTTGGCTCGTTCACCATGATAAATATGTAGGTGGCAAGCTTTCAGTCACTACTTAGCGTTACACCATGTATGCGAACTTCCGAAGTACTCAAGTGCGGTTCAGTGTCACAGCAGATGTGTGCTGTTTCTCTAAGACCCACGAGCTTGAAAACACCTTTGCTTATGGTGGTTTACATGTGCAACCACTTTTGTTGAATCGCTCATTGACCTATCTGCTGTGTAATTAGCCCGTACATAATCATTGACATTTTATTATGTAGCCTTCTGTTATTTATGGGTACCGGGCTTTACCTGAACTCATAGGTGTTATACTTCCTGACCTCTGTTTTTTTGGCCTTGGGTCGATAGTGGTCCCTTGGCACTCCGGAGGTTCATTAGGTTCTACTTAGTTTTTACGGTTCACAGGGCATTTCTGTCCACACACGAGTCTATAGTTTGAGATCGATCATAAAATCAGAACTGTGACACCTACAGCAATGCGGTGAAAATTTCGGTCGGATTGGTGGTGGATTACTTGCAAACAAACTTCCCAATTCAATGGGCATATCAACAATGAAATATGTAATCTGACCCATCAATAGTACTTTCTGGACGTATTCGGTTTACTCTTTCACAGCAGAGGAATTGTATTTGACAGCCTGATGCACAAGCATATACCCCATCCCACATCTCACGAAAAAACAGCACGGTAGTGAATGTAATTCGATGTGGCTATGTTTTGTCCACCAATATGCACGCAGCACTTCTGTGAAGTACCCGCAGCCTAAACATCAACAAAATTTACTACTGCATTTTTTAGAGAACACCTGTTTTATCCATCTCGTTGTTTAGCGAAGATATTTTGTATTCTTGTTTATTTTACTTTACTTACTCATTCGAATGATTTTATCGCCCAACCACCAGCCGCCGGTGAGTTTTGCATTTGAGCCATGAATAAATTGGGTCGAAATGTACAGTAAAGAGTGATTAGATTAGTTCGGTCAATAGACATACTTCTTCCGTAGATTTGTTGATGGAGGTATTACTGTGCAAGTCTAATATCACGGTGTTCTAACATCATTGGGTTTACATTGGTCGATATGTGAGGGACTACATAGGCCTAAAGCTATATTTTCAGCAATTTTGCACTCTGTTCTAAACTTGCGATTAGTCATATTTTGATTCATTTTTTCCCGCATGTTGATGTAATGTAAGTATTAGTATGAGAAATATTCAGCACTTTGACTTAAATAATTGTTTTTTATTTATGTGGATGGTTTTTCAACAGAATCGTTCATTCGTTCTAGTTGTTAGAAGATTCCTTCAGCAACATTTATCTTAGCTCTGTCAAGAAAGAATTTTGTCGTATGTGAGTAGGGTCTTCAAAGGTAGGAAGTCGGTTACATTTTTAGCGCTTACCTTTAAATGTACACCTATTCAATGGCATTTCGCGTTTTTTAGAACATCACAAATCATACTCGTTGAATGCGAGAAAAGCGAAGGTTACCACTGATAAGAGTACGTTTTGGTTGTGTTAATGTTTGTTTAGACCCGTGATGGTAACAAGTCCGCATAACTCTCAATATCTTCCACTGTAATACTGACATCCAGTTAATGTTGACCTACCGTAATTAGCAATCTTCACTCCTATTGTAGTGCGCCACGCATACGTGAACTACGTATACACCGCAATCACAACGTGCCATGTGTAGAGTAAGCCTTCTAAGGAGGATTTTCACCCTCCTAGCTTATTTGGGCACGCAGCTTGTAGGTGAACTGAAAATCTTTGGGGTAATGTTTCGCAAAAAATGAGGGGTTGGTTGGAGGTTCGTTGAAACCTGGATGTGTAGCGTTAAGCTTTGTAGAGAAACCCCTGTTTATTTTGACGGTGTTCTCCATAAATGTTTGTTTCGCAAAAAATGAGGGACTGGTTGGAGGTTCGTTGAAACCTGGATGTGTAGCGTTAAGCTTTGTAGAGAAACCCCTGTTTATTTTGACGGTGTTCTCCACGATTAAATGTATGATGTTGGTGGGCAGCGTGACAATGTGTTACTCATGCAGCCGGTGGTAAACGCACGATTAACAGTTGCGGCATAATTAGATCACACAAATTATTTAAAGAATCCAACAACCTTTTGTGGTTTCGAAGTTTTGTCTTCAGCATTTTTCTGTCTTGTTTACGGGTGCACGTAAACGAATAGTTTTCTTAAAATTTAGAAGGGTGCTTCAATTTCAGTGTAAAACTCATAAATTCTAACGCCATGCAGGTCTCGGACTGTCTTCTGTGCAAACCATTTGAATAATTGCGCTGAGCTCACTGGCTAACTACATCTGATTATCGCGCAGGCGCACATGTTTTGGTAAGCATTACTTTCTCTACTCTAGGACAGTGCTACAAAAATCAGATTATCTTCGCAATGCGCAGTTCTTTTGAACTCTCAGCAAGAAACAGTTGGGGGGCTACATGTGAAATTTTTGACGCTTTCTAAGTAACACGCACCTTACACACAACTGGCAGACACTAAAGTCCGACAGTTTGCTCCAGCTACTCCCAGTAATATCTTCAATGTTTCTATATGTGAGCAAAAAATCAGAAGGGAGCGATCGTTGAAGAATTTGCCTTAAGTTTTTAACCATCTTTAGTAGCTAAAGTATAGAATATTGTTGATATGATAACCATATGATTTAGTTAAATAATAATTGCTACAATTGCAGGTCATTTGAACGTGTTCAAAAGACCGTGGAGCATACGCGCGGATTATTTTTTACATGTTCTCACCCCCTTCCAACAAACAGTTTCTACTCACTGTGACTACGATTTCCAAAATATTTTGGAGTTGGAACGTAAGAAGCACATGTACGACATTTTTATCGCCTCGGAAATACAGTTTACCTATATTCTCTCACAGCAAGTACCAGTACGATGTCAGTGTAACTGCTCCAATCAGGAAAATTGCTATGTTCGCAAATAATTCACTATTTTGTTCTACCACTTCGTGATAATTCTTTAGGTGTTTTATAGACTAACACTAATGTTTTAATTTTGAGAAATCCGGTCAACCGTGGGATTGTATTGTTGCGTCTATATCAAATCATATTTTCTGTTAATGCAAATTTTGCTGATTAACATAACAAAGTTTTGCTGATGTTTCGCTGGGCTGGGGAATCAGTTTTCGCGTTTATCTTGCGGAGGTGACAAAATTCAAAATTCTGGCCAAAAATGATGTGCTATGTGAATCCTCCAGATATGAACTCCCATGTTAAAACGCCGGCAGAATGTCTAAGCTGACCATGTTATAAGATAAAGTACCGTTTTCTTATATTAGTTAATATCTTTAGCTGACATTTGCTTATTTTACAGATTATTCTACGCAACAATACGCAACTGGACTCAGTAACACGCTAGCAAAATTCTATGTTTGCAAATGCAAGTGCCATGGTTATTTTATCTGGGCAGCTAAAAAATGATGTGCTATGTGAATCCTCCAGATATGAACTCCCATGTTAAAACGCCGGCAGAATGTCTAAGCTGACCATGTTATAAGATAAAGTACCGTTTTCTTATATTAGTTAATATCTTTAGCTGACATTTGCTTATTTTACAGATTATTCTACGCAACAATACGCAACTGGACTCAGTAACACGCTAGCAAAATTCTATGTTTGCAAATGCAAGTGCCATGGTTATTTTTTCTGGGCAGCTAGTAAAAAATTCATCCAACTGATTAGTGAATTTGGCTTCCCCGTGAAGATGCGTATTGATCTAGATGAGACGTCCCATCTCATATTTGCTATTCATTTCTACAAGTGCCGACCTTACTCTAAAAATATTCAAGCGGAGCAGATTAGTTCGGATGGTTAATCTTATGAAGTGCTGTTTATACCAAATATGAAACTAGAAGATTTGATTATGTATTGAGCTAAAAAGGCGATGAGTTAAACATCTGGAAAGAGCGGTAATCAGCAGTATTCAACGAGACTGCCACATTTATAGCAGCCAACGTTAGCAGCTGTATACTTAGAAGTGTTACCAGTTTTGTATTGCCCCTCAACATGTTAAACGTTTTGACTTACACAAACCAAGTGGCATGTACAACAGAATTTGGAGTAAAAAACTTTGGCGTAGGCTGGCAGAAATTAATTCATTACCCTGAAAACATCCTTTATTGTGGGCTACATTATTTTGTCAATAAACCAACCCAGTCGCAACACAAACATACTCGGCCCTCTCGTATGAGATCGAAACGGTTTACTGGTTAGAGCGATCGGTCAGTAGATTAGTCAGTTGACTTATCTACTGACCACGAGGTACTGTTTCTATACCAGCCTCATTAACCTACCTTCAAAACTTTGAACTTATGGCGGTCCTTAACTCCCACGCTTTCAATGAGTGCCATGGCGGCTATGAACCAAAACAGTGTTCTGAGAAAATAATTTTTCTGGCTGTATCTAACTGTCCACATTCTGCTCCCTACAAGCACAGTTGATCACGATTTCCTTTCGTTATTGACTTCAAATCATCAATTGGAAAATTCATAAGCATTCAAGTATTTGAACTAAAGTTTAACAGTCTTATCGGCGAAATGTGGTGTTGATTTACATGAAGTATTTGGATTCTAATCGGGGCTGGTTGATTCACCTGGAATTGGTCCCAATACGAGAAAAAACACAAGGAATCGCACATAATAATTAGTAGTAACCATAGCTATGATCTGGTGATAACATGGTCTTTTGCGTAATCCACAGCGGCGTAGTTAGTATAACCGAATTACCGAGATCAGTCTGATTTTTGAGAGTTTTTCGCAATTCGGCTTTAGATCAAACTCAAATAATAAAAAGATGCGGTCTGGTGAACTGCAATAGACGTCCAAATCAATCACCCGTTATCTAATGATACTGAGAACGCGAGAGTATATAAACTTGCTCCCACTGCTATTCACAATTTTGTGGTCCACCTCCGATTGGGACTGACTATAATTTCGGCTGCCTACACGCTGCAACCACAACTAGTTTTATTAATTTCCCAGATCAAATAGTACTAAATTTGCCGCGCGTCAGCCGCATTGTACCAAACTGCATCGCCCCATTGCTGTTATAAAGTGCTATTACAGTCCTCACCAAAAGTGAACAGCCTGCAGCCGTAGCAGCAAACGCGACTCACAGAAAATAGTTGTATGTATAAACTAACCGGTTTATTATTTAAGTCCAATTATTGAAGACTTCACAGCCTTGCGTCAAACCCGTGAATTCTACGTTACTGTTATCCGAAATGGAACACTTGATCGCCAAAGTTGTCTCTGCGTTACAGTAATCATTATAGTCGGGAGTATTTTCATGATATTTTCTACACTGTTCGGTACATTGCCAAATATTCGCATATTATAAACCGGTGGCATACGTCTAATGTTTCGTTCATGTTGCTTCAGCAGACTTTTGCACATACATTTATTACACATGCTTCCAAAGATATGAGTCGTTGAAACAGTACTGAGTCAAAGTTGTGATTCAACTGATCTCATCAAAACTTCAGTAAAGTGCCATTTTCTAAAGCACCTTTGGATAAATGTACAATTAACAATAACGTTCTTGTAGCCAAGTAATCTGTTCCATTTTCCAATGTACACAAAATGCGTGAAATAACTAACAAAGATTGTATGTTGCGTAAGGCAATCCCAGGGGCGCTTAATTTGGAGGCACTTGTCAGTTACTTAGGAACTAGAAAGTTTACATTTATGGTTCACCATAACGTGCTTGACAATGTAGTGGAAACGATACATGCTTAGGTTGCACCCTCCTCTTTTAGTCAAGGTAAACAGACTTTTAACATAGTGTTCCTCGATGAAATATGTCGCTCTGGGCCATGTGGCAAGAGTGACTATGACTAACCACGTGGTCTTTATTCAGGTAGGGAGACAGAAAACTTCAACATGTGGCAGTAACGAGCAAAGGGGTCTATAATAGTACGATTATCTCAATGAACCTATCAGCTGTATTCTTTTGAATGCACGGGATTGTCTGCCATCAGTGGAGGCTGCACGACTGATTCCTGAAAATCATTTTTTCTTGGAGCCTGCATCTAAAAATTTTGGAACGGAACTTCCCATTATTTTCTTGTACTAGGAATAATAAAATCTGCACGCTACCAAAAGCGTGATCTGCACGTATCACAATATTTTAAGCTCTCCCGAATAAGAAACTTTTTAGAAGAATGATAACGTGGCATGTTTATCAAGTACTGTGCCGATCATTCCCGGAAGATTAATTATGAACATAGGGGAGTAATCTGGTAGATAAGTGTATCTGATGTCCTAGAATTAGACCAAGTAACGTGTTCTTACGGCATCGCATTTGAAATGCAAAATAATTAAAAACTTACGAGTAGGATATTTTAATAAAACCCTTAGGGCTTTTCCGGGACTGAAGTCACAACGTAGTCTTAGGTCTGTTGTGATACGTATAGACGTAGTTGGACTGAATCGTTATTGGTGACGAAAATCGATTAGCAAGCAGAAGCCCTCAAATATTTTTATCATTTTATTATCACTACAGCTATGCTGAAAATGAAACCCGGTTTCCGTAGTAAGCTCAAGTAGACTTCGTACATTTGCCTGATAATTTAAAAACCCAGAAATTGAGATTGTCCAGCGGTGAAAGGATTTAGATTTTTGGCTTATTTTTCGTCACTCTTAACAGATACTTTTAAAGCTGATACGGTTTTCTTGTCAAGCGTGCACTATCGGATACAAACCGCATTACTACCGATCTTCGGAATACATTTAACATCGTTCAGTCATTTAAAAATCATATACACCTATTACACCCCCATATTTCAACCACGCAAAATCCACAGAGATCTTAATTGTCACGTAAAAACTTTTACATAGGTATTGCATACTCAATAACCCGTGTTTTGGCCCCAAAAATGGTAGAGAAAAATCTTTTCGTTAGGCAGATTTTACTTCGCAAATTTCAGCAAAGTCACGAATAGCGATGCAGGAATTATAAAGAAGAAACAAAACGTCCCCCATCCTTTCGCACAGGACCGTCCAGAGATGTGTCATTAACCTAAGCAAATTAAAAATGTTTAATACCAGTTGAAATAACGAATGTTTGTGACGCGAAGATCATTCCTGTCTCAAATAAAAGTAAAAAGGCTCACCAATTTTCTGGATGAACCTGATAGGCCGTGTTTACGAAGGTGATTTACTCTGATAAAAATCTTTTGTTGTTCGAAATTTGGTGTTGATTGTGTACCTTTCTTCAATGGCTAATTTTATCTTGGGCTTTCGCGCTGACAAGAATCCAAAACAAGTGGATGACCTCACGACCGTGCATAAGATCAAATGAAGAGATGTCAGCAGTATATGTATTGTAATACTTTTGGCAGCAAAATTGCCAAACTTGAGCAATGAAATCGGAGATGTCAGCAGTATATGTATTGTAATATTTTTGGCGACAAAATTGCCAAACTTGAGTAATGAAATTGCAAGCTGCGTTCCTTCAGTTCCAAAAATTAGACACAACCTTAGCTAGGGGTAATTTTGTCTACTGACAATCAGCATACATTGTATAAGCTTTGAGATGATGAAGATGGTGCTTTATGACCGCTCTGAAAATAGTACGCAAACTGTTTCTAGCAGATATCATACATTCTTTAGTTGAGATGTTTCTCATTTCAGCATGACAATGGCTGTTTTCAATGTTCTACAAGTGAACTGCTATCAAGCATTTTGCATGGCTCGTGACACCTGTCGGCAACAAATTCAGGATTATTAGGACTGAGACCATATTTGAGGATAACAATAAAACCATGAAAAAACAAACTGCACAAATGTCTTTTGATTCATCATGTGCGTTAGCATGTGAGGGATACTTCAAGTGAGATATATGGAACAAGTGGGTCAACAGTTGATAGCTTGCACATCTACAAAAACGAAATATGTTGCCTGTATGAAGGCCCATTTTGCGCTGCAGTGTTCATTTCAATGTTCTTTGTTGGAAGCTGGGCTGATGCACCCGTCAGGAATACCCAAACGTCAGACTAATAGAGTATTTTTTATCCAAGCATATATAGAACGTTGGGTGAGTTCCATAAGGATTTTCGCCATTAGTTTTCTCAATATTGAAGTATTACTCATGCTGACCGCTTATTAAGTTGCGCAACTACGTCACACAGGATTTTTTGACATCCTTAAATGCTGCTGCTCATTGCCATGTATCTACGTAGGGTATCACTGTAAATTCGTTTTTAGAGCTGTTGCCCAAATCGCATACACGAGTTTGTGTGGCCAGCCTATAGTATATTACACATTCAGGAGTTTTTATAGTCACACTGATAGGTGGATTTCTGTAAATATCTCAAGAATTGTACTCAGGTGACATCAAGCTTTACCATTCACGATCCATGTTTAAAGAGGAACCTTAAGTTTTCGAAACATATGATACTATCAAATACGTTTCCTACATCGCTTCGTGTGACGGTTTTGCAAGAATACACCAACAGTCTGTGTCTCGCTATAATAACAAGTCATCAAGTAGGAGCGATCGCGCTTGATCAGTCCATCGACATTCTGTATTTTCGCAAATGGTGATATACCTGATTTGCGAAGAACATAGTATCAAAATCTTAACCACATCTTCCTTCATGAATATCTACGCAGACAGAGAAGGAGCAAAACAGGGTATCCGAATGCCTTTAAAAAGGCAGACTTC
>NW_008751680.1:463901-530043 GCF_000715545.1 Opisthorchis viverrini | reverse complement strand
TGCGTTAGCTTCTTGACAGTGATAATGTAATTGGAACTGTCAGACAAGAACACACAACGTATGGGGTAGTTAAGTGTGGAGAACTTGTATGCCTGATTCAGTTAAGTAACGTTCTAACTCAATATACTAACTCAAAATGACAACGCCTTGACTGCGCCACCAGCGTGACACACAAGTTCTCTATGCGTGCAGTGGTCAACATATCACCAATACAGCCTATATTTGCTTGCTGGAGGAAATTAAATTCGACAACCCGAATAACTGTCAGCTATCACTTTGTACGAATTTCGGGAAACTGAGGTGAGCCATGCTGAATTCGACTAAGCAGTGAGCTTGGGCTCAAATTGTCTAGCTGGTGAGTCAAAACAAATCTGTTCACCCCAATCATAGCAAAACCTGGCTGTTGGTATTTTGTTTGTCTTTTTTGACGCAGTGTCCATCCTGCTGGATATAGCCGTATATTTTAAGCGCAGAATAAGAATAAAGGCAGCAAAAAACCTATGTCTGTGAATGTAGGCTGTGTTTGTGGCTGTGATTAGTTCTGTAATACAAAATCTTGAAAATGTTATGAAAAATGGAATTTATTCGTGTAATTTCTTTTTAAAACATTACAATCGAACAAATTTTCTAACAGCCCACTTCACACAACACTCACCTACTTGGCGATTGAGAGCAGAAAGCTCGTAATAATAAAGTATTCAGTATGCACCAGTCGTATTTTGGCGCCTGTGAAGGGCATGACAGTGGGAATCCAAAATTAACGAGTTGTGAAAACTGCTTAGTGTAATCCGCCTAGATTTTCAGCGCAACAATACAAATTGTACAATAGCTACATTCTGCTCGCAGGTCTCAGATTTATTTCACGTTGGACTATATTTAGTGTTTTTAGTATGGGCCAAATTTTATATGCTTGCTGAATGATGCTGTGGTGCAAATGCATACATCGAGCTGCTTGTGGAGAAAGAAGTCCATGATTACACGCTTCAATTTTAAAAACACCGAGTAAAACGGAAAATTGTTGCTTCAGATATCAAAGTTTTCATGCCGCACATCTGGCAACATCAGTCACACTAAGCGAAATGTTCAATAGGGCATGCCGGTTTTCTGGTTACTAGTAGACTTTCGCGTGCTGCGACAATGTAACCTGGTTTTGGATGAATGCACGGCTACCACACACACCTAAATATATAGGATCGTTTAGTTTGCATTTTTTCAGCGAAATTTTAAACCGCAAAGCTCCTAATTGATCGGAAATGCTACGATAATTCCGACAAATTAAATGAGCCGCAAAACATGACAGCACTTGAATGCCTCAAAACACACGTTGACACTTTGGGCCTAACTTTGGATTGTTGGATTTCTCTTGATTTTACATCATTATTTACACCACTACCGTTTGGTTTGGGGCTCTAAGTATTGCATAAATTGCTTTAGACTCCAATAAAACAGGAAACGTTTGAGTATTGCAGAATGCTTTAATTCACCCTGATTTTCAGCGAAAGAAATTATCATGTGACGTCGATGAAACATCCGCTTTTTGGAACGTTATTTGTTGCAAATTCGAAAGGTCTGTCGGGAATCGCTGTTAGAGACGGGGTTTTGTTTACGATGTATAGTGGCGTACGCCCACAGATATTTAATGTCTGTTCGATCACGCCAAAAGTACTTTGGCACCTAAGTGTCAACTTGTCACTAGCCAGGTTGAAAAGCCCAGATGGTACAAAAACCTGCAGTAAACCAGGATTTGATTTGCTCTTGGAAACGCCTTCAAATTGTTGCAATGAAAATTACGACGAGATAGTTTCCTCCCTGCTTTGAATAGTAGCCATCACTAGCCGATTTCAAGACCGTGAGTCTTTCGATTTAAGTTATTTTTCATTCAGCACTTACACATGAAAAACAAGTCATTCAAGGCATATTTAATTATAGATTTTCGGATGTTGGAGAATTCGTGCCTTTAATAATGAGCGACAAACTTCTGTCTATTCATTTCGTTCTTCGGAACTAAATCGGCCCTCCAGCGCGTTTTCAAAATGTACTGTGACCTTGAATAGTCAAATTAAAGGGCCGTAAAGGTAACGGGGCTGCCAGTATTTTGCTTACTTTAAATAGGCAATAAAAACGAGTACAAAATAATTTACGGTAAGTTTTAAATTTGATAATAAAAACCAACTGTGACCTTAATTTCATATTTTGGCCTCTCATTAAAGTTCGTTTCAATTAGTCAAGAGTATGAATTTGCCCGCATTAACCTGAGGTTTATGTACAAATTTTATCTCAAAATCCTTAAAGCTCCAGAAAAAGTCTCGAAGTTTCGCGTTACGCACTCCTTATTCCAAATCACTTGACTACTGATCAGATGTTGCCCGTAGATTCACCTAATTCAGTATCTTGCAACCATGTTTTTTTTCACGTAGGTTCCTCCGGCACATGGACCACTAAATCAGCCTCTAACTGTATATAAAGTGACCTGCAGTGCCGAGATTTTCAGAAATCTAAGACGTGGAAACTCCCTGTGCGTTCTCTAAAATGTGGCTCAATAGTGATGCATTCTATGGGCGTCATGAGGGCCTAAAGCTCTCGTGTATATACAAAATGTCTCCGGTTATATACAGGCATACACGGTGCGCATTAATTTTTGCATTAATGAAATGTTGGTGAAGGAAACTGTCGAAGCTCAATAATCAGTAGCACAAACAACAACAAAACAAAAAATTTACCTTCTCAGATGCTACAAATCTGTCCGGAAAACTAACATTGCTAGTTTCGGCGGGTCATAAAACTGCTGCTGAACCTTCTGCCTTTAGTCGCATGAAGAAAAAAATTAAACTTTGGACAAACTCATTAAGAATCTAGTGATTGCACATTTACCGGGCAAATACAAATGTCTTCGAATATTTTTAACGCAAACTGATTACATTAATTTTTAGGCATAACAACAACGCCACCAGAAGGACATACATCATACACCATAAGATGATTAGTATTGCTGCAATTTGACCGCACCTTCCGAGAATATTTAACATATTTGTATCTATTTTAAATTAGAAATCGAAATATAAGCATATTTAGTGCATGTCTACCTTTCTAAAAATTTCCATAAATTATGTATGCAGAATAAGCCTGCAAATCCAATTTTGCTCCAGTAAATACAGCTGCTTACGACTAGACATAAGTGGACAACTGAAGCTTACTCATCAAGCAATATGAAAAGCAAACCCTGAATCAGGTCACTTTTAGTTAATTGCTCCGTAACTTGCGAATAAAAGTCCAAAAGTTAACCTTTTTTTTACAAAACGTGCAAGGACGTGCTACGAGTTCACGTTTCCAAAAATAAGTCTTTTACCGTCTGTGCTATATAATTAGTGTGGTTTTGGTATCAAAACTATGTTGTTTGCCCAGCGGGCAATTCGAAGATGCCCATTTGATAATTATGCTACACAGGCGTATATTTTGCATTCACTGAATTTGCCGCAGTGTTCGAGTCTTCACTGTTGCCTATGGCGCCCACAAACATTGACAAGCGAAACAGGTGTTGGTTGTTAATATACCTCTAAATTATTCAATGAATAAATCGACAGTGATTATTCATTGATAGTAAATGATGAATATAGTTTGAAAGAGATTCAACTCTACCACTTTCTGCTTTACTTTTAGGCCAGAAAAGGCATTTGCGCAAAGGCAGTTAAACAACTCAGCGCAGCTAGACCTACTGTGCTAGGAGTAACAAAGTGTCGATGCGAAAATAAAATAAAAATGCTCAACAGACCAATATGAGCCACTCACCTTTGTTGGTTGTTTCACTCGCTTTAGTTGTAAACCGCAACGTAGATGACGGTTCAACGTGTGTGGGGTATTAAAGGTGAACGGAATATACAAGCTTTTTCATGCAAAAATGTTAACACAATGCTCTATAAAAATGTGAAAAAGTAAAGAAAATGATTAACGCAACGTTTGTAAGAATTTTCAGTCGCCATTTTGACTCAGATAATTGTAGGGGAAATTTCTACTACATACAAGCCACATTATTTAACCGGTTTTTTCTATTTGCTGTAATGCACTCACAAACATTCCTGTAAAACCAATAAGCCTTCTATTATTCACGGCATACTTTTGCTATTTGCACGCAAGTCAATCGTACAAAAACATTAACTTGTTAATATGAGTTATCCAGTCTTTCACTATTCAAAGTTAAGGTTCGCCAAGAGAATTGCACTGTATAGATTCAACCAAAAGCCACCGGGAACACGTCATCTTTCCTTCTGACACGACTTAAATAAACACGAAATAGCCACTCATATGATAGCTAAAACTCTTTGACAGCCTGTTAACACCTTCGTCTTGAAACCTCAAGCTTTCCCGTTTGGGACAGTCTCTAAATGTCCATCAACCATATGTCCTACTTGCACACAAACTGCACAAAGTTTGCACTCATTTGCACACCAAGTGCGTGTAGTTGTTGACTTTTGTTAAATAGTAGACCAGGAAGAACACTCGGAAACTCAAACTTCACTCACACGAAGAGCCCTAAGAGCGAATGTCGGATGGTCTCAGCAAAATCACTTTCCTATGTGAATTCGCTCCGTTGTCTCAAATATCGCACCAAATGTAATATGAAGCGTCTTTTTGAGACACATCCGTTTGAAGAATACCACGAAGGAAATAATACTATGCGATTGAAGTCAGTATAACGTGAGAGTCTATTTGGTAAGCCGATCATCGTAGTTTTCAGTGGTCGCTTTTTTCCTGTAAACATATCGGCGTTCTATGTGGTATTGTCTTACCACGTGACATGAAAAGTAGAGGGTAACGCGATACTGAACAGAGATATTTATAATCTATTTTTATTAATATTTCAGAACCCACTGTAAACAGTGAATTCATTTGGCGTCTACCCTTTCTTCTGGAAAATTAGATGTAGGTGTGTCACAGAAATTAAGCTCAATTTTCCCTTCTAATTTGCAAGCGTATTTAAATTTTGAACAATCTACTTTCACAGATACAGTGATAAAGCAATGAACATATGTTCAACTGTTGTCTCCAATGATTATCAGTAAATAAAAGTGATCATATATTTTCTTGCGGCTAAAACACGAAGACAACCAAACTGGTGACCTTTAACTTATTTGTAACAAACAACGAATGATTGTTCGTTAAATTTGCTTTCAGTGAACGTATGCGATCAAATGGACTATGAAATAAAAATTATGAAGTATCGTCTTATTTTGCTGACAATTATTTGACTGTGTGGAATCAGCGCGTTGAACTATTGCATGCTACTATTCCGTACTAACTACTCATGCATATCATTAGTAGAATTCAATCATTGCGCATGTTATTAGAGTGCAACGGAAAGGTGGCCCAAAAATATGTATCTGATGGAAGCATTTGCTTAAGGTTTAAAGACGGATAATCAAGGTTGCATCATTTTCTGGCACCTGAGACTATCCTATTATTTGGACCACCGGCCAAAGTAGTTAAAATAAATAAAATTGCAAACTACACGTTGTTGTAGCAGCTTTAAATAATTGATTTAAGGAAGAAATCACAAGCGTTGAATAAGCCAAAGTCTAGATTATATGCACAGGCGAAGACTTAGTATTGTGATGCAGATTTAGGACAGAAAGCATAAACTAACAAAACGAGAATGGTTACTGTTCATCCTAATCAATAATGGCGCATGAATATCTGTTAGCAATCCTAATGAGATATAACGATCCTTCTCGACCTACCCGTGCACTGTAACCCTTAAATAACACATCCAGTTACACGGTCAGGTGTGGAAAGAAGCTTCAGACAGAAGCTGTGGGAACAGAGCGATTAGGCATAAATTGATAGAACACAGGTTTCGGTGACGGCGTATTGAACATAAAGATCCAGTTCTCTGTGGATTAATAAACTTATAGGACATAAGGGGATTTGATGGTACAAAAATAACTGATTTATAAACCGCGATAAGCTTTCAGTGAACGGACACTTTGAAAGTCCTCGACGTAAATATAAAAGATGAAACGTGGTTGAGAAGACCGTTGACAACAGCGGATGAAGCGGTACTCTGGTTTGTGCGTCGGCAAATTTCACTCAAGCATCGTTGCAGCCCTCTATTTATGAGACGCTCTAAGGTTTTTTAGACTAACGCAGTACACCGTATACAGAATTCTGAGAAGAAGCATCGCCTCTTGCAGTGCAATCTCAAGCAACTCGCTTATGCCAGTCTGGACAATATAATAATCGTCAGTACACAGAAAAATTACTTAGCAAATAAGGGCATGTATGCCGCAAAATTGAGTTCTTACTCAACTCGTGATTTGTGAAATGCTTGGCCTTGCAACCTGTCATCTACAGATAACCTCTGTAACAATCCTCACTACGTGATCGTGCCTCACAGACCTCGGTTTCTTTCGCACAGTTAAAGAGACAATTTCATTACCCATCGTTCGCATATAGATT
This sequence comes from Opisthorchis viverrini, assembly GCF_000715545.1. Lineage (NCBI taxonomy): Eukaryota > Metazoa > Platyhelminthes > Trematoda > Opisthorchiida > Opisthorchiidae > Opisthorchis > Opisthorchis viverrini. Next base: position 523,593 of record NW_008751680.1, on the reverse strand, counting down.
GACAATATTGTAGTAGTGTGTTTTGGAATCGTTATGCTGGTGAATAAATGAACGCCACCTAAGAGTGGTGATGGTAATGCAAGTCAGTATTAAATTTAGATATGTTTATTTGTTCTCTGCAGCATACATCAATATGAACATCAAAAGCCTTGGTAAGCTGGGAAGCAGTAAATCACAAGGATTTATAATTTGATGCCTCTAACTTCAGGAACAAGCCATCTCGGTGTCACCATTGGAAATCTGCTGCATTCCGATAAGTTTTGGTACAGATGCCCAAGATTCTACTAATATTTAGTATTTGAAGCCATACGCATTAAAACTTTGACAGGATTCCCCAGAGATTTACGCAGTTACAATTTTTGACGATAGACATTTTTGATACTTTATTGTTCACCTTTTGACTTTATCCAATACATGTTTGAAACGCATATTGAACCCAATGGTGGGTTTTTTAAAATTTCGGGATCAGTTAAAGGTAATGGGGAAGGCATCGCAATGTCTGATTTTGCCACACATTCTGGATTTAGGTTACCCTTTAGCTGGCGTAAATTCCTCTGCTAATTTACCGAGGTTCGCATTCTGAAGGACGTGCCATTCAGAGGTTGAACTACTTTCTCAAACATTTTTGAAAATGGAGAACGAAAAACGTTGCCGAGCAGTGATGTACATTCCTATTTTGATAAAAAACCCGACCACACACCATGTTAGAAAAAAAGTGGAAATTTGTACATGCGTGACGTTTCATGTGCCTGAGTCAGGTGCCGATATTCTCTTGTTTCAAGTGCTTAAAGGTTTACGTTCCTGAGAAAGGTTGATCTGTTCAGCACATCCTCCATTCAGGAATGTTAGTTTTGCCTCTTGAATACCTCATTTCGGTTGTGAGTTGAGCGCGTTGGACAAAAACCGCACGAAATCTCGGAAAACGTCAGCTTTCCTCCTTGTGTTGCAAAAGTGGTAAATTTTTCATACCGTTGTAAACACGAAGCCAAAATCAAGCTCTGTTGCTCAAGTACTGTTTACATATGCCTAAAAACTAACAAAGCAAAGACTAAGGAATATCTTGAGCAACTTACCCAAAACTTGAACATTCAGTGTTTTTATAACAGCTGGTTCTGTGTTCCCGGTCCATGTGCAGGTTACTGTTGTTTGTCCAGCTTTCTGATAAGTTAGGTGGCCAAGAGGTGGTTGTACTTGGCTGGTAATTTGGTTAAGATAAATCAGCTCCGGATCTTCGGGCTCTGCACTTAAACTAATTTTTCCTTCTTCCGATGAAGGGGCTGGATTTTTAACCAAACACTTGATATTATCCTCACTGCCGACGAAGAGTTTACCACTTGGAGGCTCAAATGACAATTCGACGGTTCCAGCTGCCGAAACTAAAAAAGCATTGGAACGTTCATTTTAGACATTCGGTTTGAACTTTCATCATAACAAACATTCTGATTAACAAGGGTCACATTTGTGGCGTCCTTCGTTTTGCTTAAAATAACAGGCTTTGAGTGGATGGAAGAACCTTAGTGAATTGCCTCGGTAACCAAGTTGAAAAATACACACGTTTATGAAAATGACAAAATCGCAACTACTCCTAGGCAGCAGAAATAAACTGAGATCACTGTGTCACTTTTGGGTGCATTTTCCGCTGAATTACATAGAAAGCACTATTTTTATCTTATGTCCACCTTTTCTGGTAGCCCTAGTTTGGACTGCAATTCGAGTTCAGGCCCTCACATTACGTCATTGTCATCAATCGTTTAAGTCATCATTACCCCAATATTCTGTGCTGTGCAGAAGGATACATTTCCACAAGGCTGAATATTATGAATGTGGAAAATGCATCATATAAGTTACGGTGTGGACATTAAAACATTTCAGATTCCAAGGTGAAATGGTTAACTGACCAAAATACGACGCATTTACGTGTCGTCTTCACTCATAGGAACACGGAACATTGAGCTAACTTATACTGAAAACCCTTTTTTGGATGCATATTTACCAACACGACAGTCGACATCTTGTGGGACGACTGAAACGCAACGTTTGCTTTTGTTTACCAGCGTAATGTGTTGTGTCACAAACATTTCTCTGATCGAATATGAAACTTAATCGACTGCAGTATTAGTCATCCTCCTTGAAACTCATGGGACCAGATAATTTTTATCCAAACACATGTGCATTCTGATTAGCTAATCGCATATCAGCTGAACAAGAACTTCATTTACGTCAAGTGCATAAGCTACCAAATGACTATGCACCTGAGTTATCTGGTTGAATTTCTGCCTTTCTCTTAGCAATTGTTCCCCAGCTATTCTAATCAGCGTTGTAATGCTCCAGTGACCTCGTTGGTAGGCTTGCGGTGCAAACCTGAGATATATACAAAAACACAAGGTGAAGGAGGTTACACGGTTGCCCTTGCCTCCTACAACCTTTATGAAAGGCTATGATAAGTCAAACCATGTAGGTTTCCGGTTTCATCTTTGTTACACTGAATAGTAAGCAAAGCCAAGGAAATCCATGCGCAAATTTATTGTCTGTAGCACTTTTGCCCTCAGTTGTTCGGTAAACTTCCGACGTGACGTATTTAGCAGGTGTAGAGTTACGATTGAACTAAGTTTAGATGAACCGTTAGTCTGCGGTGTATAAGCACCACCAAAATCCACTGGGATTTTCTAAGTGATTGGTTCTGAGACCCACAGATTTTGGTTATTATTTATAATCTCGTAAGTTAATTAACTGAATTGGCCATCTACACAAGGATTCAAAGACAATAATCTCTAGAGCGATGGCAGTTCTAAAGCGGCTCGTACTTCCAATTCATTACGTTCTTAGCTATTGCAAACCTTGATGAAGCCACGCACAGAAACCTGAGACCAACTGGTCACATTAAAGCAATAGAATACATAGCCATTTCTACAAAGATAGTTCTTACATTTTAAGGATATTAGGTTCTCACATTATCTTTGAAATTATTCTATAATTGTGTGATCTCAAGATTCGATTTCGGCGCAAAAGTATCAACGTCTTGTATAATACTATTGTTCGTGTCTAATATGAAAACGTAAAATAGAATCAGAAAGACCTTTCAGAAGGTCGGCCGGGCCACTCGGACTTTAAAGCAGTCTACTAGATCGTCATTTCAATTTGACGGCTAGACACCAGTGAGTGTTTGTTGTCTAGGTAGATTTATATAAAGAGAATTAAAGTAGAATACGTTATCCTCCTGGATAATATGGTTTGATGCAGGTGCTTATTCTGATTAAATCTTTACTTTGTGCTTAACAATGATTTTTTAACGAAAAGAAAACAAGAATTCATGTCTAAGATGGCCACATAAGAGCATTTCTCTTGATCTTTGAAGTTCACCTTTATGGACAAGATTATATCAGTTCTCTCACAAACCAGATTTTGGAGCAAATCCTTCTATGTTTTCAACGTTTTTCAGCTAAGCAAGGAAGGCAGCTCAAACAGAAACGTCTTTTTTAACGCAACGCTTGTAATGAAAAAAAAACTTATGCGCTTAGTTACGAAAACGTCTGCTTTACTGATCGGTTTCCATTTGATTGATAGAGCATCAAAAATGCAAAGTGAAGTGTCCTCAGACCAGTTTTCTGTGTGTTAAGTGAGGTTTCACAGAACATAATATAACATACTGTAACATACTGTAACATATCCGTCTAGAAGCGTGCGACATTAAAACAGCTTAATTGTTTGTTAATTTAGCAGTTTAACTCAGTTTCTCCATTCATTTTTCTAAACAACGTGAACCCCAAAAAACGAACCTAACTTCCCCTACGCCAAGATGAACTTGATATTTTTGGTGGGAGTTACGCGATAAAGATGACTATAGAAATTAGCTGCTTCAAACCAAAACTAAATTCAAAAAAAGAAATGCCCAAGCGCTGCAGTGAAAAGTGAGGTTTGGTGCAATTTTTAGCTCGTCACACTCGGTTTGTTTCATTTTTTCTCTGAATTAGATGGACTCTGGTATTACAATTCGAATAGTTGGTTTTCCCTGGTCAGCATGTAACATAAGCTCTCAACACGTAGAGTCCGGGTTTGTGTGGGTTTGTGACTGAACTATTTGTACAGGTTCATGTACACTATACGCAGAGTTACTAATTCTTCTGCCATATTTTTGCCACATTGGTATTTTACTTTATCGCTGAGTATTAGTGTTTGCTTTATCGCTTTATTCGAGCAGTGGACCATATTACTGCTCAGCTATCAAAAGATGTGCTAAGCTGTTCGTGTTACCAGTGAGCTCAACTTCCAGCTGCCCATCCAGGTAAATAAATAAAAACACGCATGGTTGACCCAGGGATTTCGTATTTTGCTAAGCTGTCAAGAGTGCATGTTCATTCATTTTAAGTTGTATCACTTATTGTAACATTGGAAAAATACGTAACGACGTCTATTGAAAGCATGAGAGCCAAAGCGTTTATTTCCTCAGCTTTAGAATGAATCGAAAGGAAAACCTAACATCCGGGCAATAATACTTACAGGTTTCCAGGGTTTAATATTTGACCACAGCATAAAGTTCATTGACGAACCACGATTAGGCCAGGATTAGCTATGCAATGGCTATCATCAATAGTGCAATAATGCGTTTGAAGTGAATAAGTAATAGACCACAAGTTGTCCGAAATAGGGCCGAATATACTTACCCAAACCTATTATGTTCAAAAACAGAGCGAGAGCCATTAGTCAGCCTATTACTTTAGACTATTATTCGTACACATGGCAATCGGAAAGCCATATATACGCTCCGGCGTCACCATATCAATTCACGTTTGCCGCTCTTTACAAACTAAAATTGTAATTCAACCTTACTTACCTAACCTGAAAGTGGTGTATAAAAACAGCATCCTGATTGCAAACGAGTCACTGGTACATATGAGTCATATTGAATGAAGCAAAACTGTCCTTTTATGCAATATTCCATGCTAAAATGTTTGTATCAAATTAGTTTCAACTTGTTGCCATGCGTCCGTGTGACAATCAACCGTCTACTACAATAAATAAAAGAGTATTTTGTTTGCCTTTGGGTGAGTCGCACCCACCGGTACATCGTAGTCTTTCGTCTTATGCAAACAAACCAATAGAATGCCAAGTCGACTGATAATCAACAAGTACCATTCCGGACTGGGGTGAGGAATACATCACCTAGGTATTAATTTAATTAAATAACATTTGGAAGTTTAGGGCGGTCAAATGTCCGGATTCACTTAAATCAACAATTTCAACGCAGAATAGTGTGGGCCTCTGCCCACATGCTTGAGTTTCTATGTAGAATCTTGTTTTTTGTGCCTTCGTTTTTTAAAGTAGGTTATTCATTATGACATGCATGAAGCCACGAATCAGCCATGATAAACCACAACATTGAAAAGTGTGTTGTTCTTTATGCACAGTCTACGCTACTCCGGAGCAGCCATGATAAACCACAACATTGAAAAGTATATTGTTTTTTATCCGCAGCCTACGCTACTCCGGAGCGATTCGGCGGTGCCAATTGAAATGTACCAACCTAGAACACATAAATACAGAACTGAATTCCTCAGTAGACCAAAACACTCTTCGATCACACAGAAAATTTTCAAATATCTTCTGCCGCAATTCATTTGACACTGGAAAGGAAGGCGACCGATGGTCTTGAAATTAGCCAAACGTACTCCGCAACTAGCCTTTCAAGCATAAGCGAAAGGATAAGCGGCGACCGATGGTCTTGAAATTAGCCAAACTTATTCCGCAACTAGCCTTTCAAGCACAAGCGAAAGCGTCGCATGCTAAATGTATTCCTGTCATACTATGCTACAAAGCTTGGATGTGGACCGGGCTTCCAGCAAACGAAGCAAGCTGGTGATCAGTCCAGAAAGATGACCGACTGTAGTATACAGCAAAACAGTGAAATGTTAGGATATTTGTGGATTTTACGAAAGGGGTTTTATAACTGTTTTGTTTATAGACTGCTATACACTGCGCGGTTGGTCCTATGGAAGACTTTTAATAAATGAGTTACCGGCATCATGTCCTCGTTGCCTCAAAGCCTGTCCATAATGGAGAGGGCCAGACGGTTTGCGCATGGCAGAATGTAGGTCCACACGCAAATTCGTGGTGCCAACATATACCTTACGCACGATAGCTGACCGGCTAACGTGCAAAAGACCACCGGGAACTATCTACGAATACCTGTCTAAACATTATGGTATACTATCAGGCACGGGTGAAATTTTCCCACTTATCATCAAGTTAGTGAGGTCATACGTTTTACTGTCCTTGTATAATACCATGATATAACTACTTATTTGATGATTAATTCTACGTTGAACGAAAAATTACCCCATCTGTTGTGTGCTCTCAGGAAAGGGTGAACATTTTGTTGTATATTCAAAATTAGCCTTGGCAAAATCTGCGCACTTATATATCCGAACTAATTGCAACCTTTAAAGCACACGATTATACAATGATTTTTTATGGGGTTTATGTTGCATAGCACTGCTTCCTCTCTGGCATACACCACAACTTGTTCCTTTGGAGATGGTAATGGTAGACAGTAGACAGATTTGTTGAACTATTCACCTTAATCTACGCAATATTGCGAGAAATAGAACGCATCACGCAAAGTTCAACCACATTTTAGTGGTAATGTTTTACGACGCACCTAATTCCTGTTTTTTTTGCACCAAGTTTCCAAGCCAAACCTTTCCATTTAGATCTTGTGCGTCCATATGGAACAGCCATCCAAAGTTGTTCAAAACACATTTTCCCATTAATGGTATCGTTGACCATGAAAGAAATCACTGTATGTTCCTTGTTTACTGGCTTATCTGATGTGAATAAAATCCGGTTTAGTGTATTCATTCACAAGCCAACTAGATTATCTATAATTATGCACCTACTGATGTGAGACAGAGTTGTATGTGAGAAACTTTAACTTTCGAGGACGCCATTGAACTGATATCTATTCAGTCAGTTTGCAGGCATCAGCCATCTCCCGGACTAAATATGTCAACATCAATGTGGCGTAGATCGAGATTATTTACAATCGGTGGGCCACACGGAACTATAAATTTTATATAATGTTGACAACTGGTGGCTTCTTCTGTTTGCCGAATTGTTGGTAAGAATGATAAATTAACCTTCTTATATGTAGTTCATTTTTCATCATTGATTAAGCGTGATCCGTTCATTCCAACGCTTCCCATATTATAATAAACCCATTCACGATGGCCATTTGTGAATTCTAATAAGAGTAACCTTCCTTCAGGAAAACTCTGGAATCCTTAATTTTATAGTACCTGTTTGCTTGAGTCCCCCACAAAATATTCAAGTGTGCTCAAATCTTCAGTTTAGTAAAGTGGGGAATTCGCCTTCTTACCGGCTCCTACGGGCGTTTTAAAGAACAAGCTAATAAGTAGTATTAAAATTGTTGCGTTAAAGGTAGCTCCAGTTGAAGGTGATAACATCAATGTAATTTGCGGTGAATTAGGCGCGATTTTCACAACGCTTGAACTTCAGTGATCTCAACGTTTTTCACTTCTAATTCAAAGAGAAAAGTAATATTTTAACAAAAGTTTGCTAAAATGCTTATTAAAAGAACGGAACTTTGTTCCATGTTCCCTATTCCTTATTTCACACTAAATTACGTCTGGGCAGATATCGGGGGCCAGCAACGACGCTCAAATCTGCAGTGTGCTTTCAGAAACACGCGCATGATGCTCTAAAATCAGCTCCAATTCAAGTCTCTGAGGAGTTGCAACTTTTTTCAGAACTCAGAAATTCCACTATTGTAAGCAATAGAACATAAAAGAACATATGGAATGTCTGGATGAAGTTTGTGAATAACAGCACGCTTGCGGATAATCAAGTTCTGTTATTTATATGTTCTAAGTCAGGATATTTGTCTGACAGCGCTGAGTGTCTCTGGATCGTGGTTTATCATGGCTGATTCATGGCTTTGTGCAATTCCTAGTAAATGACCAGATTATTATAAATGATGGTAGAAAATAGAGGCTTAGCGTAAAATCTATAACATGTGGGCTGGGATCCACACTGTTTTGCGTTTAAATTGCGGATTTAAGTGAATCCGGTCACCTGACCGCCCTAAACTCTCAAATGCTATTTGGTTTACAAAAACCTGGGTGATGTATTGCTCAACCCAGTCCATCGATTGCGTTTCATTCATTACATAAACTGTGAAATCGGAATAATGAGATTTGATCATCACTTGACGTTGCATTCTATCGACCTGTCGCATGAGACGAAAGCCAACGATGAGTGCGAATTACATAGCTGAAAACTAAGCGCTCTCTTTCATTTATTCTAGTAAACGGCTGATTGTCAAACTAGTTGAAACTAGTTTGGTACGAACAGCTCAGCGTGACTCACTGCATAAAGGAATAGTTTTTATTAATTTAACGTGACTCATATGTACCACTGTAGACCTAGTCTGACTCGTTTGCAATCAAGAGGATGTTTTTTGTACACCAGTCAAATACGTAAGGTTGAAGTACAAATTTAGTTTTTAGAGCGCAGTAAACGTGAATTAATATACTGACACCGGAGCACATGTATAACTTTATGAGACGATTGTCACGTGTTTTTAACGTTATGGTCCTCTCATTTGTTAGCGCTGATAGCCACAGAACATTATTCTCTAAGTGGCCAAATCAGGGTTACTTTACCGTGTTGATTATCTTACGCGGCGATTCTCGTCAAGCAGTTCTTCCACAAGCAAAGTAACGGAAACCTGTTTCTAAAACCTCTAACTTCAAACAGCATTGTTTAATTTTTAACGTTTTTTCGCCATTTTATCAATAGTCAACAATCCTAATATTGTGTTACTTTAACTGTTTCTTTTGCCTGCCCTACACATTCAACCCCAAAGTTCACCTCATATTTGATAACTGAGGTGTCAAGAAATAAGTTTTGATGGAGAATGCTTTGCATACATTTAAGAAGGCTAGAGCACAGACGTTTAAATATGTATATAATATTGGGTTTGGATATGCTCTCAGTGGAAACATTTAAGTTCGCAGGGATAGTATTGATTTTATAACAAGCCAGTTGACCGATAAATTCGTAAAATGAACAGTGACGAAAACTACTGTTTTCGGGATCTTGTTATCAGATCAGTACATATCTAATGGTTAAAATAGAAGCGAAAATTGAAATACGCTGTAAAGATTGGGAAGTGCGAAAAGTAGAGGCACGAACGATTGGTTGTCTCCGCACCCCCTATGTCGCATATGGCTGGATACTGTGGGACAGTCAAGAGGACTGTTGATTTGTGTCACACGACCGAGGCAGACTCAGCGTTCGCAGGCGTATAGCGACTGCCCCGGCTGTAGTCAAGCAACGCCGTTGAATAGATACTGGCAGTCTATTTGGTACACGGTAAATGACGAAGCGGTTTATTTGGAATAACTTAGTGCCCGGCATAAATTAATTGGGATGTTATTGAGCTCCTGGCTGAACTGTTGAGGTTTATGGTATCCCGGTAAGAGAGGTATTTGCGTGTTCCCTTAGAAAATTGTCGTGCCGTGTGCCTAACATACTCCGCTGAACAACAGCATGAGACAGAATCCACAACCATGTTCTGGGTGGACTTGCATTTTGTCTTTGAAGTTTAAGTTGAGCAAAGCGTTTGTTGAAATCAAGACCGCAGATTTCCAGCCGAAAACATGCGTTGTAGGGATAGAAACAAGCGGCCATTGACTATGTACGTCAACAGAACGTCCTTATACGGTAAATTCCAGTGCACTTGTTTCATTCCAACGAAAGTGATAGGTGACTGGATAGGATCGATCGGACATAGTCACGGTTATAAATCTTTCCCGGTAACCATTGACTGAGGCAAGTTAGAAAATTGCTGCAGTGGTGGTTGATCAGTTGGCAGTTGATCTGTTCGCCGAGCTTGGCGATTGGCTTGCAAATGTTTCTTCCCCAGTCGAGGAGACATCGTCAGTGCGCAGCTGAATGGATGCTTCCTCCGTGCCTAGCTGCGTTTATGTAGTTTTTTGTAGAGTACTCAATATCCTGTCATGTGATTGGCTAGTCGGTATATGCCTTCTGTTGCATCATGGTAGGATCGATCGTGATTTTGTTTTGCTGCGTTGTGGTCAATGTGTCTCTTATTCCATTGGTTTGTTGGATGGCTGTTTTGGGGTGTTCCGGGTCTGTTTGCAATTGGTCCGTTCCCGGTTTGTGTTCTGTTGTGGTCTTTCTTCTTGGATTCTGCTTGGTTGTGACGGTGTCTTCTATTTTTGGCAGTTTCCTTGCTTCAGCCTGATTGTTTGTTGCTTTTCTCTTTGTTCGCCTCTGCGTTCTGTAGTTCCGTACTTCTTTTGTTTGCAGTGGCCGTTAGACTGGATCAATTTCGATGTTTGTTGATAGCTTTTTCAGTAGAGTGCCACACTTCTATGAATTCACGTTCTTTCTTTGTTCTCGCCTGAGCCAATATGTGAACGGTGCTCCAGTTGAACTTGTGTTCATCTTGATCTTCGTGTACGGAGACCAGCGAAAATTAGTCATGCCTCTTGGTTGCAAGTTTGTGTTCATGTATCCTGGTGGAAAGCTTCCTTTCTGTTTGTCCCACGTAGTGTTTGTCACAATCTCCGCACTGGATCTTGTACACGACGTTGGTCCTCAACATTGTGTCTTATCGTCCCTTTGGGTTTGATAGTGTTCTCCGTAGGGTGGTTGCAGGTTTGTGGGACTCTGTTGTGTTGTACTGTCGTAGCAAGCGTGCTGTCATTTCCGAAATATTCCTGATGTATGGGAGTGTGGTCCGTTAGCCTTCTCCTTGTGATGTAGGGTTGGTCGAATTGGGTTTTCTCAGAGTCCGCCAGATGAAATTTCTCGGGTATCCGTTTCTCTGAAAACCTCTGTACAAGCGTTTCTCTTCTCTGGCTTTTGACTCCGTAGTGTTGCGTCTCAATTCAATGCGCTTGAACAGGGTTCGGATGCAGCTTCGCTTGTGACAGTTGGGGTGATTGCTGTGGTAGCTCAGAATTTGGTCCGTGTGCGTTGCCCTCCTGTAGACTTCCGTCTGCAGTTGTCCGTTTGGTGACCTCGTGATGAGAACGTCCAGTAATGCCAGTTTCTCATCAGTTTCTTCTTCCATTGTGAACTGAATATCGTGGAAAACGCTGTTTATCAGTTGACTTGTTCGTTCAAGTTCACTACTTTTGATAATGGCAGTGCGATGAGGCGCGTCCGTATCCCTTCATCGAGAATGACCAAAGCAAATACTTGCGGACAAAATCACTAAGAAACTGAAGAAACTCCAAGATCTCCAAAGGATCACAAGTGAAGAGTACTATCATTCCAGGGGCAGTTTATGCACTGCTGGCTCAGAATTCTTCGTCAAACAGGTAATTTTATCTAAACGCCGATGGAAAAGGTGCGACCTGTGGGTTTCAGTGCCAGTTATTTGGCTTCAGCTGCTCCAAACGAAGAACACAACAGAACTTTCAGGTGCTGCTTTATCCCCATTTGAGCTCTCTAGGGTAACCCTGTAGGACCAAAATAAATTTATGTGTTTACGGCCTTCTCGTACTTACGCAGAATAACAGATTTCATGTGTGGCAATTTTAGACGAGCGCCTGTGAAGTTGATGGAAATTCGAAGCCACATTGTAAAATGCACACGTTTGCACAGATTATAGTTGTGATGAATAAACTGCCACTGTATATGTATTTTTCGCAGACTACTGAAAGAAAAGCAAAATTAGACCACCCTGAAAGCTTTAGTTTCAGCTAATTACCACTCACGCTGCATATACATTCTTTAGCTCCTTACTGTTTGTTCGGATGGTAGGGCTACAGTTCTTTCTAGATCTTCTGATTTGTAGGTGAACAGGAGATAATCAGCTTAAATTTAACAAGTCTAATGAATAATCCAGGAAGCATCATTCTGGTATATATTCGTGTATCCTGTTAGGTGATTTTAAAAAATTCAGTTTCAACACAGTTTTCCTAATCTTATTAGCTGGTGACATTCACTTGTCTTTCCGCTTGTCACCATCCGCAGAGGGTGCCATAGAATTGAGTATATTACTGCAGAGCTAAAATGTTGCAGGATATAAGCCACCGAACCTGTAGAGCTGGAGATGGTGTTGCATGTCTTAAACCTGAGGGAAAAAGAATTGCACGACATTGCACGCACACCTTTTGGGGGAAAGGTTTAGTTCCAGTGGTTTATTTGCCAACGGCTGTCAGCCCACTTGTGATGTTTTAGGAAAACTACTGAAATTCAGCGTACGCTATGGACCTGCTTCGCGTCATAATGTTCCAAAAACAACTTCGTTAATGGACACTGGATCTAGGCTACTGCTTTCTGGAAGCTTTCCAGGGGGGTTCCGTAAATTGCTCACATTAATGTTCTCTACAACGATAAACATGTAAATGGTAACCATATTTGAATTTTTATAGAAAATATAATTTCCATTTTTGCCGAAACATCGAATTCCCCTAATGTGTGTTAGGGTGTTTTTATGCACAACATTTTTTCGCAATGTTCTTTGTTCTTTAGTAATTGCGCTAGTTCGTTCATGTCCTATTATATTTTTATCGCGAACAATTTTGTCAACCCCAGAAACAAGGAACCGTGCTAGCATTGTTCCTGCTCTTAAGGGCCGAATCAAAAACATCAATGATTAGTGCGCGTGAAAGGCTTGAAGATCAAAGTTGTCAATTCGCTTAATTTATCTACGTCTGCCACCCAAAGATATTTGGCAATCAGGAGACACTCCCCCTTGTGTTGTATGTATTTGACCTGCAGGCACAGACAATCACCCAGAATATATCTACCATCAGTTTTCTTGTTTATGCCGGGTGGCATAAAACAACGTCAAAAAAGCTAGAGTGCTTTACCAAGAAGATTTTTATATCCACCGGGTAATATAGTTAGTCTTCAAACTCAGTTTTGTCCTTTCAGTTACATAAAATTCATTATTTTCATAAAATATAAAGTTTCGGCACGCTTCCAAATTCCTTAAGAACGAACAAGATAGATTACGTAACACGCAGGCAACGATTTATTAAGCAATGCACCATTCATTGTTGTAGGTTACTGAATCTAGCAAGGTATGGCCTAGAAACTTGGGACTGGGCCGGCAAGAAACAAATTTGCAGTTGCCATCACCAGTTGCGTTGTTTGTCTGTAATATGCGTGCAACGTTTGCATCAATCTTTCTAAAATGTTCTTTAACACACGTAGTAAATAAAACAACGCTGAGATAAACAAACAAAACGAGTGTGAGTCCGACAATTTTAAGCATTTGACTGTTCACTTTGCAAAACCAAAACCTCTTCTGAAACATGCTTGCTTGTCATTTGCGTCGATTGAGTTGGTTCAATACCGTATAGACACTGCTTGCCAGAAACTGATTCATAAAGAAACCCATCCGATTGCAAATAAATCATACAGGATATGCTCGATCACGTCAGATTAATGACCCCCGTGGGTTGTTTGTATGCTGTGTGTTCACAGCATACACAAAACAGCGAATCACTACGTATGTGTCAACAAGCAAACATCAAGAAGGATGGCAAAATTGGCATTGTGTAGTTTGTTCTCAGGTACAATATCCTTAAAACTGTGCAAGAAAAATGGCTTCATTTGTCAGCATAATCGCTATGTGTATTTCAATACTCATGGTGGTCATGTGTAGTAAACTAAACAAATATCACTGAGGCGTCCAGTGTTTCTTAAATTGTTCCACTGCGCGACTTTCAAGCAATTATTTCTATAAGAAGCATCTAAACTGGTTTGCCTCTTAACAAATCGTTCACTTTTAACCACTGTGGAACCATTTAGATAGATGTAAAAGCATGCTTTCAGTTTGTTGTGTGATAAAAGAAGTTTTCTATGTCTTATTCAAATTGTCTTGATGTTAATTTGCAACTGAATACAATACCATGTCACCGATGGCTTACGAATAGATTCATATGGCATTTTTCCGTAATGGATGGTTCTTTCAATGCCAAGAGGCCTGGAGACTGGTAGGAACAACCATTTCCTTAGCGCCATATTCCAATTGATTGCGGATAATGGATGGTTCTTTCAATGCCAAGAGGCCTGGAGACTGGTAGGAACAACCATTTCCTTAGCGCCATATTCCAGTTGATTGCGGATGGATTGTATAAATTTTGACTAGTTTCAAAATATGATCTCAGATGTATAGAATTTTGTGGAGTATCATATTAAATCTTCCTTATGGAGTAGCTTTAAGGCTCCTGGAAAATGCAACCAATCCGTTAATCTTCCTAAGGTATTCTGCTGACGTAAACTATAGCAGTGTCTACGGAAAGGCACAAGTATCTAAGCTTTCATCTAACGGTTAGGACCGCTTTACAAGTGTTTTCATGAAGGTCACTTTGAACGAAGTAACCCGGCAGACCTTGCTGAATGCATTGCAGTTATCTCGTATCCACCACCCACTCAGCGTTTTGTTTTGTTCGGAACAAAATGTGCATTTTTGCTTCAAGGGTCCTCTTTTATAATTTCAAGTATGTTCTTGAAGATGCCACCTCTTTGTCGTATTTTTCCGTCACTAGCAGAATTGTTAATGGAATTGCACTGTTAAAGAAAATTGCATCCAACCTTCTCATTGGAACGACTTCGACAAAAGCACCTTATTCTGTTACAACCTGTGCACCAAACTCTGCAGTTACTCTCCATATAACCCCGGGTAGTCCTAAAAACTGTGTAGACTATTTTATCTGAATTAGCTCGACGCAGGTTATTACCATATATTAGTAAGCTTATTAGCCGTGATCTATTACGCAGCTGAAAACATTAGGTAGAATTTTGCTTGAGCATAAATCCGTTTAGAGGGTATTCTAAAGTGGGACACTTATGTAAGTCAGGTAGTTAAGCTGGCTATCTCGGATGTGTTAGCCTTGTTGCTTAGAAAATGGAATTCCTTGGTATGTTTCGCGGCACATCGTCCACAGATCAGCTAACAAAAATACTGGTTAACAGTTACTTATATGCATTTGAAATATACGTGTGAAGTATGCAAATATGTCACAACAGTTCAACCTGAAACGTTGCATGTTAATTCACTTTAGGATTTTACAACACACACCATTAAAAAAAGCAAATAGATAAAGCTGGTATGCGCTGAATTAGCTAGTTTTCAATCTCCGTTTGTTCTAAACACAAAATATGAGTGATATATTCAAGCTAAAGCAAAGCTTTTTTCAACATTTTCGTATTTACTTAAGATTATTAGTGCTGTTGGCAAACGCGTGACGATAAAATTTGAGGCATTATAATAATCACAGGGTCAAGTGTTTTTGTTCACAGTTTATACCACTCAGAAACCATGATACAACACAAGTGACTTGTGAGTGTCAAAATTAGATATATCGCCATACATGTCGCCAGCCAGGCCAAAACAATTTACTGCTGCCTTCACTAAGATAACCAAACATTTTGCATTTCACTTGGTATGACCAACTGAGTAAAGACGCAGTTCGCAATAGACGAAAAGAATGAGATATTAAGAGGCATACAAACATACACATGGGCACGCAAAATAACGATAGCGCCAGGTTACAACGAAGAATCTTGCAAAATGCCGTAGAAAATATAGATAGGGCGCATTCAATTGGTAGACGACAAAATCGTCAAGTAGTGCATAGGTTGTCAATAATATTGTTTGATTTTACCAGTAGTGTTTATAAAAGTTTGTGGCATGCAGCAGCATAGGGCGCCGGACATACAATATTATTTGCAGCCTGTAAATCAGCAAGACAGTCCATCTGTAACCAAGATGACGCCCAATTCAACAGTGATAGAGCTGGAGATGGTGTTGCATGTCTTAAACCTGAGGGAAAAAGAATTGCACGACATTGCACGCACACCTTTTGGGGGAAAGGTTTAGTTCCAGTGGTTTATTTGCCAACGGCTGTCAGCCCACTTGTGATGTTTTAGGAAATCAGCAAGACAGTCCATCTGTAACCAAGATGACGCCCAATTCTAACCAACAGTGATGACCAAAATAGTGAAGTGTTAACAGCTTTCATTATTACATTTCCCATAGTCACAAAACCTACCAGGTCAAAAATAAAATCTTCCAACTCATGCGTTGTACGCAGACCATAAGTTAGATGTGAAATATAACGTGACTGCGTAGACATTATTAGCTATCCATCATTGTTGCTAGTACATAGCTGAACAGGGCATCAGTAGTTGCGCAATTTGTCCGGCCACAAAGGTGGGAAATGACATGAAGGACGGAAGCTGTAGAGTTTAAATATTTCCTGCCCAAACAAACTCGGATATAAAAACGGCGAAGTTAAATTAATCCAGAGGCAGCGGTGACAAATCACGTGCTGTTTAGTGAAAAGTAGTTTATGAAATTCTTAAGCATTGTAACAGAATTTGCTCGTCAACTGGGCAAACATTTCTGTGGGCATTTTAGGTATAGCTTGAGCCCATTCTTACTGTATGGTGTTGATGTGGCTGTTGTTGTCAAACTTTATGCTCAGAATAGGCATGGCATTTGAGTTCCCGCAAGGTTACTGAGTTTTCTGGCTCCTTATTCACCAGCTACAATTAGTACAGTAGTCACCAGCCACAACAATGACGTCGACTCCAACGTAGCAACAATCGTATGAGTTTGTGGCTGGCCTTTCGTGACCCGAGTCCTTCGTGAAGGGGAACTGTCTTTCGGGCACCACTTTCCTTGTTCGAAAAGCATGTAGGTCTGTAAAACATTATTTGAAGTAATTTTTTGTTAGACTGTTATTTCTTCTCCGTGGATATTATTTCAATTTGTCCTATATATATGCAACTTTCCAAGGTTCAAGAGTAACCGTCTTCTGCTTTTCTTCTTTCAGATAAAAATTAACTCTGTCTATACTGTGTAATACTTTTGCGAAAACTTTGAACTTTCCGTTAGCAGTTGTAGGGTCCCAATTTGGGACATGCGTGGTTGGACCGTGTTATCCATCACTGTTACAAGCTAATAAAACAAACAACATACGGTTAGTATGGTTACTAAATTTATGTGCTTAAGCTGCTTCGGTGGAAGTATATAGTAAACGACAAATGTCACTTCGCGATTCAATCTTCACCGTCATGCATAAAGTATTTTCAAATTATTTTTGTCTAAGTGATCCGTCGATTCATTGGAACACCGACTGCATTAATGGAGTCATTGAGGAGAAAGAATTTTTCCAAGGAAGGTTTCTCAAATGTGTCAAAACTGATGAGAACAAAAAGATTGCAAACCGGCAACACGAACATACCCCGCTGTCCGTTTTTTGCAGAACGCTTCAAAAATCACGTTATTTGGAAACAAAGCATGATATCTGTAATTCACTAGTTCTCTCGGTTCTGTCATCCAGAAAAGCCACATTTTCCAATTTTTCAGAAGAAATTCGCACCCCTGTATTGGTTTCCATAAAGTCAAACATGGTTTCTTTGTTTCACATATGACTAAAGAGTGAAGACAACTAACGAAGTTTATGTGCCACAAAATCCCACAAGCTAGGGTCCATGAGCTGGACACGTGAAACACAACGCATCTGTTGCCGAAAACCTGTTTATTCTACCGGTAAGAAAGTCGGGGAACTTGTCATGAACATTTACTACGCTAGCATAAATATTTTTTTATTCTAAAAATGAACTCACTGGTTTCTGTGCAGTGTAGGCAATCCGTAATGAGTTTGTAATTTTCTATTTTGTGATTGATATTTCTGCAAATGTACGAAAACCATCTCAGTTTTACATTTAAGATTAGGAAGCCCCTAAACATAAAATCCGAAATCCGACCCCTAAAACTTTAAGATTTCGTTTATCAACAGCACCATATCACTTTTTTTACCATTTTATCAGTAGCGTTTGTCTTGGCAATATTAAATGCTTTATAATGGATTTTCACTACCTTTTCACCTGCGATATTCGCACTAACCATAAGAACTATCAGTCGTTTTGCAACAAAAGTTGTAAGGGAATTAACTAATGGCAGTGCTTTAACAGTTTTAGGATATTGTGTTACCGAATCATATCGATAAATCTGGCATTGCACATTCGCTGCAAAGAGCCTGCACTCTACCATGGTTTGATGGCTTGGGCGCCTCTTTGACACTGTGAACCATACTGGGCGCGCCCTAGCGATACTCGTGGTCTGCTGTACTACGTTGATAAGCGTTTATAAGCTCGGCTAACGTTCCTCTGGCTCTCCAGCTTAACGGGTGGAACATTCCTGGCATACTGATCCGTAAAAATGGCAATGCACGTGCAGTTCACACCAAAAACGGTTGTTACGCCGTTAGAAATCGGAGTCAGGTGCCTTGGTTATGGACCCTGAGTTTTCTTATTTTCTAGCGACTTTAGCGCCTTAGTAGACTACCAGCCAAAGTACAACAGCAGTAGTCACTACCAACAATAGTGACATGTGATTGGCGGTTTTTTAGTGCTTAGAAGTTTCGGTTTATCACAAAACATGTACTAAAGCACTGAATTCTTATGCACTCGGGCACGAAAAAGACCTAAACAAATTACCGAACTTGGCCAGGCTAAAGTTCTTAGCCTCCATTGTCAGGAAATTAATAAGTATCCTTTGTCAGAGCTTCAAACACTTTCTTGCATAGACTGAACTGAAAATCTCACTGGCATTCTTCGAAAATAGCAGCTAATATAATGTTCACAGTTGTTAGCAGTTTTTATATGGTTCCCTCAAAAAGCCCGGATGTGAGATGCGCATTAATAAGAGGAAAACGCAGAACGTAATAACCGTTCGTAATTGTATCTTCAAAGGGCGTTTTGCCCAAATTTCTAATTTCAGCTCTTTGGTTTTGGAACACTGGAACTTGGAAAGGATCCAGAATCAAAAGCTAATTGCAACGTTCAAAAAAGCAAAAACAAGCTAGCCAAGAATGTCTGTTATTCGGCAAAACGTTTACACAAATTACAAGCACGAAACGCTTAGGGGAGTCAAGCAACCAAGGGTAAGTGATAATCGCCGAGCCATCCATTCATACTTAGGACACTGTAGTCACACAATGTTGCATAGGATGGTCACAATGCGTCAAATATATCGTACTATCTTGCGATATTCGGATTAGTGTAAGTTAACCCCTTATTTGTTGTGCATTGCCAGGTTTTTTTGAAAAACCTTGTGAAGTTAGAACAACATCAAAAGGAAGAATTTAGATGAAATTAGTGTGCCTCTCATACGAGGCCCAAAAATTAATCGATCAACGAGGCGATCTCATGCAAAATTGGGCCTGCCGGACTGTTCGCTGCACAAAACAAACGACGAACTAATAAATGTGACTCTTGCCTTGGTGCTTCAAACCAGTTGTATGTCGTTGACTTCAGGTTGGACTAAATGGCGTAAACTAACAACGATAGGTTTTGAAACACCACGGTTTTTTAGCCATAGCGGATTTATAGTAAACGTCCTCCCAACCTCTTTTGCTGGAACCGAAATTAGATCAGTTTTTTAATCAGTCACGAAATGCATGAGCTTTTTCAAAGAAATCTATAATCACAAAAACCACTGATAGCCAGCCCACCATCCCGAGAAAGACAAGCATAAAAGTTTCCACGATTTTTTAATCATTAGCATCGATATCTATCTGTAGCCACTCAGCATTCTACAACCTGCTGACGGATCATTCCACGTACAAGCCGCACTATGTACCCGACTGTCTTGGATGCAAAACTAAATAAAACTAATACCAGTCCATAAAATTTGCGTCACTTTTTGTCCTGCTTAACTGCAGGCGTGACCATTTCTGTGCTTACTCCAAATATCTCCCTTTCTACCTGCATGTAGCTGAAACCCGCTACCTGACACGCAAAATTCGCTCATCTGCGGTGTGCAATTTTCAGTGCCAAAACCACTCTAACGTCCATAGATGACTAATCTGCAGCTTCTTTGCAATTCCTTCAAAGGTCTGTTTCGCTTGAAGGCGTCACACTTCTGGACTTCTTTGTCAGTGCATATTACTTCAGAAAATTGTTATGCTTATTTTCCAATCGCACCATCATAGTTTTCGGTGCTTGCGGAACCCAGGTATTATTAGAAAATGCACGCGTTTTAATTAGTTTTAATTAGTCTCATCATCCCATTGGTGCTTCTAATACAAAAAGAACACTTGGGACTACATGAATGTTTTATTTCGTCAGTTGACTTAAGAGTGGCCGAAATTTTATGGTCAATCTATGTCGGTCAATAAAATGCATACCATACCAGTCTGACCGGCACGTTACTAGAAAACCGCTAAAATTGACATCAATCAGGTAAATAAGGGTGGTTAAATAATCACGGGTTGGTTACCCTTTAAACAAGGATTATGTTAAAGGAACAAACTGAGTCTTGCAATGACTCGCTCTGATTCAACTGGAATGTAAAAGGCTCAAGAAAACCTGCGCAAGAAAAATTTTAACAAAGTAACCTTTCGCAGAACAAGAAAAGTTAACCTAGCCATTCAGTACATAGAAATGGCACGAGTTTGCAATTTGTGCATTTGAGAAAATAAACAGACTTGCGAAATGCACTGAAAGGTGTGTTACTTGCAAAATGCACTCAGATGGTACATTTTAAAGGTTAGGGCTTGAATCAGTATATACGCTGTCCTCCAAACAAGCAAATATTCCCGGTGATTTAGGTAATTTTCAAGTTGCAACGCTTAAGATGTGACTCAAACGTGGCTGTAAAACGCCATTGTTTGTGAAACGACACTTGTGTTTATCCGATTTTTTTCACATACGCCTTGATATTTATGTAAGAGCAATACAATAAAGCAACCAGGCAGGTGATGAGTATGGATGAAGCTGTGCCAAACATAGGAATAGCTGAAATCGGTTAAACCTTTCGATAGTTTTCTATAAATTGCGATGAAATGTAATAATAAATGCCCACCTATAATATTATGCGAGCTAAGCATGATGAAAAAACAGATACAAACGCTGTGCCACTCAAACGCATACCCGACTATATGAAAATCTGTTGCGGTTTTAGTCTTGCCCAATTGTTCATTTAGTGCGCGAATTTATTGCAATTCACTGGGAAGGTTAGATTAACAAATGTATCGTCACCACGATAACAAAATATCGCCGAATGATAATCTTGATGCTTTATTGCGATAGAAATATGTTAGTTCACTACAGTAGTTATAGCATTATAATACTGTGAATAGGATCAGCCTTATTATTTTTTTCCTGGGTTGCTGTGAAATGTCTCATAAAACACAGCCAAATGTTGAAGCATTGTATAGAGGTAATCTACGATCCTAATTTAAACTAGGCATTTCCGTTGATACTACACTGAGGCGAGGTTAAAATACTGAATACGCCTGTTTTCTAAAAAATTCTGGAAGAACTATGTGAATCTGTTTATGGAAAATGGGTTAGGAGAAAGAGGCGTGCAGAACAGAAGCTTAACTATTGTTGTATAGAATATTCTGAAGATCACATCGGCGTACTTTCAAGCAGCTGCGGTGGAGAAAAAATAGTTCACCATTGTGAATTTCACGCAGTCGATGACGTAGAAATAGCTAGCCTTTTTAGACTGCTACACACCTAAACTTGCACTGAAATTGGATCCGCATTATTTATCCACAGGCGCGTTTGCTTTCAGGCAATAACCTTTACCGTTTGAAGCACAATTAAGGAAATCATATCAGAGCAGCATTTGGCTGACTTCTTATTATAAAGGACCATACAAACGAATTCACTCATTGACACTATGCGGGTTACTTTACCTCGTTGGTTTTCTCACCCGAACATTTGTGAAGAAGTTCCAAACATAGCACTTTCGAAGACTCAAGGTCCACCCTCTTAGGGTAAACTGACTAAACATTCACATTGCACAAAAGTTCTCGTTACCAACCAGCAAACGGAATGCTGCGTAACCTTGGTGGGGAGGGGAGTTTTCCGAGCCTAAATTTTTCAACCTGGAGATTTTCCTTGAAAAATAGCTACTTAGCAAGTTTGATAAAGTTTTATGTGAATAGTGTAATAGTTATTTTAGGTCAGTGTATTATCAACTAAAAACATTCCTTGACTAAGGCCAGTTTTGTTAGTAGATATTGTATGGCACGATGCAATTTACTGAGGAAGTCATACATCGGACACTTGAATGGCACCGACAAACGTCATACGCTGTTTTGCTAATGGCGATGGTAGCAAACCATGAGTAAATCTCGAGTTCCTAAGTGTAATACAGCACTAGTACATCACTCGTCGTGTAATACAAAACGCCGCTCGTTTGCGTTCGTCGTCATACACTCATGCCTAGACTTTCATACTCCATTTCCAAGTTGTACCAAACGCCAGATGTAAAATTTTCCAAACTCAACCTGAGGTTATTCAGAACAGAGCTTTTTGTGTTATCGTCCACAAGTACTCAACAGATATGAGGAGCTTCTCCAATGACTCACAGGTGAACCTCGATGGACAACAAGGCAGAAATATACTAGTATTTATCAGGCATAATACCAGCAAACATAAAATACTACCTGGAAAAAAGCAGCTAGATTCGTACAGCAACGCCTCTGCTTCCGTCCAGTTTGATTTGTTCTACATTCTCATCAAAGTGTTCTCATATGAACGTTACAGAATTTTTACTCGTTATTTTGTTAATCATTCCAAATTAAGATCAACATGACAATTTCAATACAATAAAACAACATAAGCTGAAGTTTCTCAATTTCTTTAATTCACTTAATTTCTCTTTTCTTTACAGTTTGTGTAACACAGAACAACGAAGCCGAAAGCCTTGGTCCATAAACACCAGGTCAATATGAACTAGTATAGTTTTCTCTAGGTTTCCCCAGTATAATTATATATAATATATATATGTATATATATGTATGTGATATATAATATAATTTTCAGTATAATTTTGGTTTTCTGAACAATGTAAACCCCATGAGGTCTGATTGCCAAGTTGAGATAAATCCGGATAGAAGGGAGTTAGTAAATTAAAATAGAAGGAAAAGCAGGAATAATTTCATAAGATAGAGCTTTAAAAAACGAGTGGATAGTTTACAAGAAAGTGTGAACCAGCTTTTTGTTTCACTGTTCATATAAACAAAATTTTATGTGCCCATAGACGAGGTGGAATAATGCAAACCTGGATAGCCCTAGCTCTGAATGCTAGACGCAGGTACATCTGAAGTCTAGTTCAAAAGATCCAGTTTTCGTATATGGTGTCCCTATTTCGTCACCATTTGCCAAGTGTGTTGCTAATTTGCATTCGCATGAAGTATTACAATACATTTCATGTTGCATTTCCTGTTGCAATTTTGACACCACTCGAAGGCCACTCAGCGCCTGCACCCCAAAAGCAACACTCGAAATCACAATAATGCCACAATTGAATCTATGGATATACCATTTTTCAGCTAGACAAAACATTCCTCTCCTCGGCTCACTAACCGTACATCATGCATGTATTCAAATCAGTTCCACTTGTATTGAATTTCACGTGATAGTTGGTATAAAACAAACTGCTTGGGATATCGAATGGGCAGTTAAACTTGTGCAAGATTGCGACCCACAGACACGAAGTAATTTTTAAGCGTTTACGCCGGCGGATTTACGCTCATTTGATTCTCTTTCCAAAGCTACTAGGCTTTCACTTGCTTTATTAACGGTTCTTCCGAATTTTCGCGTAGCCATTTTAAGACAACTACATACCAGCCATTACACAAATGCTGCCTTATGTTTCAGTTGGTACGGTATTCTGGACTTTGCGGTGTATTTTCATATAAGAAACTATTTGCCACGTCGAAGAGTCTTCATCGACCTTGCGAGTGGCTTCCTCTTGTCAAAATCGTTGTTTCGGTGACTGAACCTACCATTTGCTATGGCAATCAAAAAGCTTTTTGATTGTCAGCTGTTGAATGTGTAAGCAGAGCGCTATAGGAAAATTTTGCAGCATGCACTACCTTTATCTTCAACTCGAAAACGTGTTTGTGAATAAAAGAGCTGATCAGTGGCACCTGATTTTGCCGCACTATTTTCAGTGATTAAATGTACGAAGCAAATAAACCAATTACCAGGACAGAATCAGGGTTGAAAGTTAACAAATCATTTCACAACAACGCAAACGTTTGTGTAAATCAGGGGAAGAACAACCCACACAAAATGAGTCAGACTCACTCGGGGGCCACTTAATGTGCCTTTGTAGTGTGAGTTTTCTAACTGAAAGATGAGTGGCACTCTATCCTGTCTGAGTGAAAGTTATTTACACTGGCGATTGGCTGCTTGCGGCTAAAAGGCTACTGGCCGAAAAGTTGTGAATTCGGAACGCCCCAACTTATTGTGAGATACTCACGGGCCCTACTAAAGATGAAATATTCGTACAGTGCTTCTCGGCTTTTCGGCATGGGCCCTACTAAAGATGAAATATTCGTACAGTGCTTCTCGGCTTTTCAGCATAGGTTAGCCTCACTAAGTGTACAACACCTAAACTGAAATTGAAAGGGCGTTTATTTGCCTATACACGATACCTGTCACACCCGATCATCTACATATCATCTGGATTCAAAACCTCAAAGCAATCTATAGTCAGCTGGTGTTGCCCACACTTTCTTGGTGAACCGAAGCCTCTGGTAGGGAATTATGATAGACGTTTCCGTGTATATCTTCGGTCTAAGAAGTCTCATTAATATAAATTAAAGCTCCATGGAAAGCGTCTCACCAGTCACTGGCGTTCAATTTTATAGTATAACTTCAAAGAGTCAAAGTGTGTTGTAGACTGTGTTGTAAACAGAATCAAATTTCATAACATTGACATTTACGGCTGTGGGCAGAACGGTCAACTGACGTTGAGAGGACTACCGTGGCGCGCGACTCCACTTAGTTTGAATGGCTGACCGCTGCTCCATGGCTTTAGCCTCGCGAGCCATGAACCTCTTACATTCCATTTGGGAATTAAAACGTGAAATGAATAACGGTTGCATAATATACATATATATATTCGGTATCTTCTACATCGGTGCAGAACAGAGTACCTCAACCTGGCGTCGTACCAAATACTGGCAGTCTATTAGCTGCCAGCATCTTCTCATTATTCTGCATCCTTATCTAGTATTCTGACCTCTGCTTGTTTTGAATGCGATATACAAACTTTACCAATATACTTTGGTCAACACAAGTACGTATCAGATATAACGACGACACAATGACACATTGGCATTTAGCGACTTTATAAGAAATCAAACAAGAAAGACTTTGTAGTCAGTTTCAGCTCTGAAGCTAATAAAAAATAGGTGACCAAAGGGATAAAAACATGCGCGTTTCAAATCAAAGCTAATGATTCACCACCACCAAGTTGGAAATGTCGGTGGAAGGAGAAAAGCCCTTCACCACTAATCCTTTTAGGAGAGCAATTGTTTTGTCGTCCGAGGGTCATTGTCATTTATTCATAATGTCGTTGTCTCCAAAGTTAAGTAGCTAAATATACTGTCGCGTACAGTGGATAAAACGACGGATTCTCGGAGTACCGTTATTGTGTTCCAATTGAATTTAATATATTTCGTTACCCCGTATAAGGTGAACAATGGATTACATTCTGTAACTGGGTACTTCTGAGGTAAAGCTCTATTTCGCTTGTGCGA
Source organism: Opisthorchis viverrini (assembly GCF_000715545.1). Classification (NCBI taxonomy): domain Eukaryota; kingdom Metazoa; phylum Platyhelminthes; class Trematoda; order Opisthorchiida; family Opisthorchiidae; genus Opisthorchis; species Opisthorchis viverrini. The sequence goes on along the minus strand of NW_008751680.1, from coordinate 498,004 downwards.
ACTGGCGGTGATTTGAGTTATGACTGGTTTTGTACAGCAACAGTACGTCTGCAAACCTGTTTCCAAGAGTCACGAAACCTATCGAAAGCTTAAAGGTTAACGTGCACCATTACTGAGCACATTTATTACCAGTATTCTCATCATAATGCAGGCGAGAACCTTCTGGTCACGTCTCATTTCCGGTAGTTGTGAACGGATATCTGTGTAGGTTGAGATATGTATGTATCCCTGGGGCAGTTGTCGCATAACGGATCCTCCGTCTTGGCGCCTATTAAACTTCTTTATAGCATGTTCAACAATAAACAAAAGTTAGGCAGATAGTGTGCAGATTGTGTTAGGTGTTTCCTGACATATTACTATTCTCACGATATCCTCTAGCAGCTGCATTCATTTCGCTGGCTTCTTCATACAGAACCCATAACCCAGTAAACAGCTGTCTTTAATTGTTTGCGTTTTATCGATGCAGGACGCACTTGCACTGTTTCAGGTCCACTGCTGTTCATTATATCTTAATTTAGGGTGAAAGAAAAGTCCTGTGTAAAGCATTCCTCAGGATTAATTTGAAAGTAAATCTGTTTTTATCAGATTGCATTTGAGGAAAGTCAGTTTGATCTTAGGCAAAGCAGAGATAGCATTGTCCCTACGTCGACTAGATTTATAAACACGACCTAGATGAAGGTGAATGCGACGATTTCTCATTTCATGAAGAAATAGCCACTTGACTATCATCATTAGGTGCACACGGGGACCAATGTTTAAGCAGCCGGAAAGTCAAGCACCTCCTTCATATTCAGCGAAGAATCAAGATCAAACATTTGCTTTTTGACATGCTTTGAAAATCCGTTAAATTCACTTGGAAATTTGTTGTATCCCGAAGGTATTAATGTGCAGAAAGTTAAAGGTACTTTCATCAGAGGGCGTTTATTGATCTGTCCAACATCAAGATGTAAAACTGAAAAAAGTGAACTTTTCACTCTTTCTTAGTAGTCGTGATGACAGGAACACATAGTGCAAGAGAAAGTACCTAGAAAATAAAAAAGCACGCTTTAGTGTGAAGATGCCAAAAGAAAAGATTACAAAAGAAATAAGAATAAAGGCACAGCGATTAACCGAGGCGATAGATTACTGTCAGTGAAGTAAGCGAAGCTAATCTATGTTAAAAGGCTTAGAAGGGCCGCATAATTCTTTTGCTTTTATAGAGATCTCATAAAACATCTCATAAAACTTCAGAGACCCGAATCCTTGACAGTCAGTAAATGATCAGGTAAAGTGGATCTGAATGAGTAGTGGAAAATCTTCCATAAGTGTAAGTATACCACACGACTGATTGCGTGCGTCATACAAGCCAGCTGTGCGATTCTTTCCCCGGTGGTTCATTCATGCAACGAATTTCTGCCACGGCGCTGGGTTGGGCACCTGGTATCCTGCAACGGAAGCTTGCGTCGAGCTGAAGTTGCGACAATTTTTTAAACACCACCCATATGGAGGATGAATAGTCCAAACAGTTCACCAGCCGTCTCAGCATTCTTGGGGCTCATAATATGGACCTCAGCCCTTATTTTAACACCAAAGAGTTAGTAAATGTAGACAAGTGTTTGCTGTGATACGTGCACAAAGTGATACCCATGAAGGTCTTAGGTAGACCGGCTTACGGAACTGCCCCTCCACTGAGCCCTTTGACAGAATCTGTGGGCTGCTAAATGTTTTTTGTAAATTTAAACAAGCAATGCAGACTATAGAATAATAATCTGCGATTGAATATTTTCCCAACCAACAGGCGGGTTTTAAAAATCCCGTTTAAGCAATTTTACACTCAATAAGTTCCTTTAGTCTGTAAATAACTTGACGGGAAATATTTGACTGGGAACACCTGAGCAGTCATACTTGTCCTTCACCATCTGCAGTAATAACTCACGCCTAATCCCTACTAAACTAGCACCCTAGTGAAACGGGACAAGAATGACACCAGAAGTCATACGGCTATAACAACCTTCCACAAACAGCCACCTCAGAGTCCTACTTCAGGCATTGAAGTCTATATTAGTCGCGTCACACAGCATAACTTGCGCTTGGACAGGTGTATAGTTGGTTATTCATCTTTCTGGTATTTTACCTGCAGGATTCAAAGTGGCTACAAACAGGTAGCAGCTTTTCATTCTGTTTTAAAATGAGATGGTAGCAACCGCATGACTGCAACCGGATAAGTCTGTTTCTCAGTCTGTTACTCTGTTTCTTTTCAGCTGGCAAAACTTTGGTGCGGCAAAGTGGACATGGATTTGGAAGGGGTAATGATCTTATTGGGCGTAGTATCTATTATTAAAACTCGTAGCGTACATGCACAATGTATTACGAATAATGCTTGGTTGTTGAGGCCAAGACTGTAACTTACATTAAGCAGCAAAACTGCAGTTGATGAGTAAACGAAACGGTCCAGTGTATCCACCAATCTTTTGTGAACAATCGGTTCACAAGCTTGTCCGATGTAACTGTTCTCGGGTGAAAATACATGAGGACAATCAAGCTTGGTTATGTTTTCCAACAGTTTGCAACACGGAACGGGATACGCTATTTCTACGGAGGAAAAAGGGAAAATGATCACGCAGTTGTTTAGTAAGGCAGACAAAAGTTGAGGGAAAAATTGTTTTGGTCATTGTAAACGGCGTAATTTTTTGGTAATTTAGTCCTTGTCGAACAGTGTATGGAGGTTTTAATGTCAGGTTACCAAGACAGACTAGCTCCTAGGTCTTGGGACAATACTGTTATCAATGAATCAGCAGCCTTATCTGCGTGGTTTATTCTTTCCTCGTCAAAGTACCCGGTAAACGAATTTTGTTCAGATCCCCTGAGAGATTTCAGTACCTTAAATCTCTCAATCTGTGCGATTGTAAAAGTTCCCGGAACACGCCACTGCTTTAGACTTACTTTCAAAAAAACACCTGTGAAACCAACAAACTTCCTATTCAACACAGAGCAATATTTTATTTGAATCGCGTTATGCAAAGAAATTTCAGTGACAGATTAGGCTGACGGTGGGCACCCATCAACCCCTTGATTTATGGTGCATTATACCGGTGGACACTTTAAGGCGCGAAAGCTCCAGTTTATATATTTTCATCCATTTTGATGACATCCAATACGTTGGATAGTCGAGTGCGTCCTCTGGTTTGGTAACAGCCCCTCGCATACTTAGCATATTAGATTTCCACAGTTCGATTTCATGCACGACCAAGGGCATTCACTGCTAACAAGCTGTCCTGAATACGGAACTCAAGTTTATTGCTTCCGCTCTTTGCTATGGATTTTACAGGATACATGCTGCAGAAAAGTTGCATCAGTACGTTTATTCAGTATATCGGGGCACACTTACGAATAAATTTTATAAAATAACCACTGATTTTTGACTATTTACATAGGACTTTAAATGCACTAGTGCTTCCACGCAACGCTGTTTTCGTGTTGTATATCCCAGACACTGCAATTACTTTTATAGTAATAATTTCTCATGCACAAAAATTCACTGTGCTATTACGAACACAATATATAATCATACGCAGAATTCTGTAATCATGCATTATTCGTGGTGTAAAAACATCCTCAGGTAACCACAGGTCAGTGAGTTCTGCTGGCGTGGCTGCCTAAACCCTAAGAAAATTGTTTCATTATTGAAATCTTGCCGGTTGGTTAAAGCAGATTCTTACCATAGGTGTACAGACAACTACGAGCTTAATGGTTCGCTGAAGTGGATGATTACTTCTAGTCTGCTGAGATGTATACTCATGGAGGTATTTTCAGTCTGTGATGAAGTGACTTTGCTGAGAACTATCGATCAAGAATGATATCCATGTAGGTTCACTCTCTGGATTCTCATGGATCTCCGGAAAGTCCAACAGACATTTCCAGGGTCGCTGCACTGCTACAGGTTAACTTTTAATCAATGCCATCAATTCACCTACCTAACTGCCTCACAATCTGTACCATCATTTATAAGGTTTCTTTCTAATGCTTTCTAATCTGAAGGGGTTGTTAAACGTTTGGCATTTGTATAGTCAGGAAAATGACATACGAATTGTCTATCTGGTTGATCTGCAGAACGTCCGAGTCCACCTGAGCTACCAGCTGCTGACACAGCATACTCGATCTGAGATTGCTTTCCACTCCTTCCATAGGTTCGATTACGTTCAGATTACAAAACAACGTGGAGACAACAGTGGCAAAGTCACTGGAGGTCTTCAGTTTGCAGTAACAACAGCCCCATCTCTTATGATCAACCTTTATTACCATTTTGCATTGCTTCAACGTCCCTAGATTTTTCAGCTTATTCTCTATCCGTCATGGTTGTATCACTCTAGCGAGAGCCTCTAGTTAACACGTGGAATACAGAGCATAAAGCAAGCAAAATAGACTGTTCTGTGAGGAGGTATGGTGTGAGAAAGTAGTAAGTCTTTCAAAATTTAGCCATAAGAAAGTTTAGGTGAAACAAATAACTTACTTGGGAATTCGTAAAGTGTTGTCGAATCTCTGTGGGAAAAGTGCGAATTTACCCAAAAACTATCCGGTCTGCCTTGGTAAGCGCAACAATCGTTCTGTTTAAAGAAAAAGGGATTTATAATGGGTCACTTTTATGAAAATCGGCAGCTGTATAACTTAGGTGACTTATGAGGGTTTTAGAATTATAAACACATTTAAGTCCGTAATAATGAGCCTCTATAATATGATGTGTACCGCGTATTGTGCGCTTATTATTCCTAATTGGTGATATGGGGACTAAGTTCGGTTAGCAACTTTCAAGATCGGAACCATAGAAAGTCACCCAACCTGTGTGTTCCTAAGACATTCAGAATAGACCGGTCCCCAGTTTGCTGTCTATTGACTAATGGTTTTTTATTTTGTTGGGCCCATGAGTCAATGATTATAGGAATATTTGACGAAATAAGAGTAATCCAGCGTTGCTTCTGATTTTACAGCCACCATGAATCTCCAGACACATTGACTATTTGAGGGAGGCTAAGAAGTCATTTTGCTTCACGGGTCTTCGTTCTGTAAGTGGAGCAAATCAATTCTGAGAACCAAGGAGCGCTGCAGAATCGCTTCATCCCCTACAGTCAGCCTCTCATGAACCTCCAGTCAGGAGTTTTGAACCACTGACCTCTCAGTTAGTAAGTCGAACACGGCCCAAAGCTGCTAATCAGCAGTGTGAATATTGTGCAGCCATCCAGGATATGGCGCCAATCATTCTTCATTTACGAGACTGATATCCTGTATGATCACACGATGCTGCCCCTGTAAATGATTGGTTTCAGGTACTGTAGGAAAACTTCATTGAAATTTTCAAATCTTCTCGCACTACCAATAATCCATCTTTCGGAGAGAGAATGAGAGTCACACTGTGAGTGAGGCCTATTTGTGAGAATTCGACACTTGAGGACCCAGTTGATACATATGATCGCTTGATTTAGGCGAGTGGCACAATATCTTATCCAAGTGGCAGCTAACTGCACCCCCGATGTGTCTATCATAGCTGGAAAGTCGCAACTACTAGGAATTTGTAAGGTAATTACTGCTGTCCTTCCCCAGTGGGGATGAAATAGCTGAACGTTGTTCCTAAATTTTTTATCATGGATTAACGTCACTCATAGAATGAAATCTCCTCTCCATCCTCTCCATCTCCTTCTCCATTCCTTTCACACTACAAACGACAGCTTTCTTATTCAGTGCTCATGAATGTGCTGCCTTTGGCTACGTAGCACTGAGACAAATGGTAAATATCGACAGATTAACGGATGCAGGACATGATTTCAAAGTGGCACCAGTCATTGCTAACGCGATATCTCACCACAACGGCAACCTACCGCTATTTACACCCGCCCCACTCAAACCCTTAAACTGGAAAAGATCAATGTGAGTAAAACTCTTGATTAGCTTCTGTCTGATTTGCAGTTGACTGACTGTGGGTTAAACCTACCCGTTTCTACGTCAGTCCGTCGATACGTGGGTTAAACCTACCCGTTTCTACGTCAGAATCTCATTTATTTAATCCGTCGATAAAACATGACGTGGACGAAGTGCACCCACTCGAAGGCACACAGGTCCTCTAACATGTCGTCGAACTAGACGCTGTATATCCCTTTTAACTTTCCAGCTTCAAGCTTGACGCATCCTATTATTGATTCGTTGGCTTAAGCTGTCGCAGGATACAAAGCCACTCAGTCCCCAGTTACAGTTATCACATCTCGTGGTTAAGTACCTCTACCTTCTCAAGTGGCTTCCGTTATTTACATTGCAGAATGAGCTCGATGGTGACTGGGTCTGTAGTTACTCATTTACTCATTTGACGAAATGGACTGTAGTAAGGATCGTTATATTTAGCGTGGTGGAATGTGCGAAATTACAAGGGGGTTGTTACCTCGCCGGAGCGATGCGCTTGAATCACAGTATGTTCTTACAAAATTCTGGAATCTCCGTTGGGCCCATGGAATAAAAACTACATAAACTGAAGATTTTTGGCTAATAGGCACATCGTATCCCAGTGGTACCATCTATGTTACAGAAGAGGATGGTGGGAACCCGAAAGATTGGGTTCCTGGCACCTAAGTGCCGGAAATTTCGAACAAATTAATGGAACGCATATCAATTCAGTATAGATGAACGGACGTCTAGCATAGACATTTATCAAAGAAACCACTTACAAAACGATATTCTGATCTGATAATAAGCGTACAAAAGGAATGTATCACTTCTGTGGGATTGTATGCAACTGTAAAGCAGCCTGAACCGTAAAAATGCACACATTGTTGCAGTGATTCGGAAAAAACAAATGCATATAAAAAGGCAGCACCAAATAGAACTTTTCTCAATAGTCGGACAGTTACATGAAATTGCTATCAAGTGATCGACCCTCTTCCCAAGACCCCGGATATTTTACGGTGTTCATGTATGTCTGAAGGCTCAAATCACCAGGGAGGATAGAAATGGATCAGGACAAGGAAATAAGGATGTGAGCAGTAGAAAGGTTCAACCAAACACTGAGTTGGACCGTCTTTATGAAATTTCCTTACAGAGATGCCAAGTGACCAATTTCAGGTTTGCGATAAACTTCTACAGTCATGCGTGTCAAAAATATGTTGCCCCGGTCGACTCACCGCTTGCATTATGACGGCAGCCAGGATGTCCGCCTTGCCTCCGTTTTCCAATGAAACGTATTTGTGAAACTTTTGTTCTATTTGTTCTTCAAAATATCCCGTAAACTAGAGGGAGTCCGAAAAAGTATTTTAAAAATATGAGGACTACCCATCAGTCCAAGTGATTGTGATTGATGCCATGATTATTACCATGAGAAAAAACGCACTAATTGAAAATAAAAGTCTGATAATTATAAGCTCTTTTCGCAGTGAATAGCGACACCGTAATTTTAAGTTAGTTCATGTCCCTGAGACTTAGCTGTATAACCCAGTTCTTAAACAAGCTATTTTGAAAAACTTTTAAAAGAGGTGAAAAAACCACGTTTTTCCTGAAACCGTAGGTCATCTTGCCAAAACATTATCTGTATCGGGACTCAGTACGCTTCCCTTATATGTTTGGCACTGAAAATTGTTCGGGTTATCAATCCGTAACATGGCGGCGTGAGCATCATCTGTATTTCTTTATTTCTTCGTCCACAAAGACACAAAATGTGCATGTTTGATGAAATGCCTACTTGAGTCACTCGTTATCGGTTTGCATACAACGTCATCCAATCTCTTGAGAAAACCTAACATGACTTGGCGTTCTAAGGCCAAATAATTTCTCCCCCTATGCGCACGTCAAAGCCATTTATAACATGTAAGCTCTTATGTAGCGCACAAGACTGTACCGATATCAACGTATGCTTATCCATTTCCCGCTAGGTCTTTCAAACCCAACTTTGATATCCGCAGAAGATTACAGATTTTACTTTCAAGGGAAATTCGTCAAACAAAGTGATAATCTTTCTAGGAACGACATTAGCTTATATCTTCATAGCCAAACATGAACTGCTAAAATTGAATGTTTCACTATCAGTGAAAAACTACCATATTCCGAAATGTCCCGCTTCGTTTCTCTACATATGTATGGAATCAAATGGTGAGTCAAGGTCATCAAGTCAACTTGAAGCGACGGCCAGATGGCAGCCCGATCAACCCTGTAAGGAGGTATTAAATATGTTCTTACGGAATACATATGTTGCAGCACAACACCAAATGTTGGGTTACACAATGGCACTGTCAGTTCCGTTCATTTGAAATCCGCTCACTCCTCTCAACAGCTAGTTAAAAGTATCACTTCCTATTCAGTTCCTGCAAAAATAGGCTGTTAGCACCTTCCGATGACCAGAAGCACAGAGCATCTGCTTAAGTCTGGAAGTGCCAACTGAGTGGCTTTTTGTAGCCACTGGAATTGATTCCAGGTTCCCTCTCTAGAATATGAGGTGAGCGACTGGAATTTGGTTAGTCTGTAATTATTGGTCGAGGTCACAACATGATGTAGCCAACCAAATTAACTTGAGTGCCGTGGAGCACTACCAATCAATCCATGGGGTCCTTAAGGTGCGCAAAAAACCTCGGGGTTTTATTCGGGTTGCTGTGGTCTTACTGATTACGGATAAACAGGTACTCGGTATATTGCTGAAAACGTTTGTCTCTATTCAACTTGTTCTCCTTTTGATTTTTCGTCGCATGTAGTTCACTCGTAAGTAAGATTTGTTGACGTTATTCTAGGACCCGTAAATAAAAATCTGTAGCACCGGAGCAAAATTTTTGAGGCAACCCATATAATCTGTAAACTCAGAATAGAAAATTTCACATTAACCACGAAGTACCGCCTGTCATGAGAAGTGAATCGAAAACCCAACCACTTGGAAGTAACAAAGAAATTTATGTTAATCAAGGTTGGATGTGAAGTCACTGTCAATGAATGATGATGAGCGTAATTTTTCAAATCATTAGACTTGTTGGGTCTCTTATGAAACCATGTTGTTGGTACTGAGCCATTATTTGAACCTTGATACAGGTGGGCCAAGAGAAGGCTAATGAAAGCCACAAAAATGACTCAAAAATTCCTTTTGTATGAACGAGTTAGCCGCCATTTTCACCTGTGTAAGTTACGGATAAAAGCAGTTAGCGGACAGTGTGAATCAGCGCGCCAGAACCACCGACTTCTCGCAAACGAAATTTCATTTCATCTCATCTCATCTAACGTTTTCAGAAGGAATTAACTGTGTGATTGAAATTAGCACCATCCGCCAGTTTGCCCGGAAATTATGATAGCACATTTTTTGGGTGTAGACTTTGGTTTACCGACCTTTCTTCTTTTCTACGTTATTCGACAGCTTCCCATAGATGACACTGAAGTGATGTGGTTTGATTCCAGACTCCAGATGTATATCTAATTGTCTTGATGATAAATCATGATGCGGAAGGTCGTAAAAGAATGATTTGTCGGGAATACAGTCAGCTACTTCTTTGCTGTGAATCTTGGTTGAATAGATTATGTAAGAGAGATGCTGAGGCTTCAACACGCCTTCATCAGGAAATTTTCCCAGTAGAAAACAAACAGTTTTTTGACAGGACAGCTTTCTCTTTCTGACCTGTGGCTGATTTACATAGATGATTTATTCCAAACTAAGTGTATCAGCCTTCCGAATACTATTTCGGTAGCACTGACTGGCGCGGTAAAACTACTTACTTCGGCCGCTGGATAGTTCCGTACGTACTCAATAGCTTATAAGCTCAACTAGCTACATGAAATTATCAGTTACGACGGTTTGCTCGAGTGTAGACGGATTAGACTGGTTACTCAAATAAGAATGGCGACCTAAGAGGAGCAATTACCTATTGCCTTAAGGTAATCATCCCGCAAACCACGAATATCAGTATCAATCGCGTGTTCTAAAACATCGAGTTGATACATATTGCAAACTTGAGGGACAGACAGTTGAAAAACTGGGGAAAAAGCAGTAAGCTCAATCCTGAATTCATCACCAGGAAAGGCGATGCAGAAAAAGGAGCTTACTGTGCTTTCACTCATCAGACTGAAGTTTTGGACATGCCATTCGGATGAACCTCTTGGTTTCATTGAGTGAAATGCAGTCAAGCATGCAAACGATCTGCACAACACGATATCTGAAGCTACTGAATTGGCAGCTGAATTAGGAAAGAAAAACTGAAAGCCGTTTCTGGTTGCACTGTTGGACAGAGCTCTTCAAACATGTGGATACACAGGGAAGACAAGCATGCCAAATACTAAGTACACACAGTAAACATGCTGGAAACCACAGCAAACATTAATTTTGTTCAATAGGACAAAGACGCACTGGAATGCAGGACTTAGACGAAAAGTTATACTGCTGAAACGTTCATCTATGAAAACTTTAAGACAAACCGGGTAGTGCTTTAATGCTGCAAAAACGCTGTTTAGTAGAAGTGTTTCATTTTTTGGCGTCCTAGTATGTTTTTCAACCGAGGTTAAGAAAAATTACTAACGTTGTCAGTCCTTATTTCCATATTTATTTCCGGGTTGCCACCGCACGCTGGAAGGCCTCTTTAAAAATTCAGTGGTGTTTGGTATAGACAAATTGTTCGAAAGTTCTCCACATGATAGCAGTTTTGCAGCGCTAAACTTCGTATCATGTTCACCACAGTACATGTAACCAAACAGCCAGTGCTTTTCACGCATTCATTCGTATTTTTACAATGTAAATTCTCTCATGCCACTTGGGACAAGGAAACCTCAGAGGATCAAAGATGCTTGACAACTAACAATGGACAGGACAATCGATTATGCAATTTGTGGTGAAGTCCCATGTCTTTAGGAAGGATAACCAGGATAACGCCTTGCCGATGAGGTTGTGTATATTCTGAAGTACGTGACCACAAAGACTGAAAAGATAAGTACTAGAAGCGGTTTGCTTGGATTCGAGGTACCAACCGGTTCTCGGTTGAACTGTGGATGCAACTCACATTATGTACATACGATTTGTTGAAACGTCGACTTGGTAAATGTTGGGTGGATACGAAGCGGACGAAAAGCAGTAGCAATGAAGCAAGAAAAGTCGGAAATATTCCCCAGTTCGTAACTTTAGCTGACTGCCAGTTTGATGCGCTTGTCTATTAGATCATCACTCATCAATTTCCTTGTTCTCAAAAGTTGTAATGTACTGGTTTTGGATTTCGAGTGTGCATAGGCAACCTCGGTCGTAGAATCTGTTGTAAACTACCAGACTCTTAGTCGGATTTGTTTGTTGTTGCACTTTCTATCCATGTTCAAACCATGATGACTGTAGTAGATAAGAGTGCTCATCTGTTAGATCCAGTGGTATAACCTGGCTTTGTCGGACTATACAAGACAGCGATCGATTTTGCAGAGGCGGAATAACTGCGTGTTGCTGAGTTGAAACTAATTGCAGCCAATTAAGGACTACTTATTCATGCGCAGCCAAAAAAGGCGCAGACTGTTTTTGCTTCTCAGGACCCCAGTGACTCTTTCATTTACACTTTACTGTATTGAATATGAAAGATCAAATTTCTTACTCGTATCTACTTAGACGTGATGGCTCGCCCCGAAAATATACTCCCTGATATTCACGTCTAAAGGCCATTTGTGGTGTATCGTACGTTCGACCCTCATCCGCGAATCATTTGGCTATGTAAGTACTGAAGTATTTCCGCAGTGGAAACATTTATATTTGCAAACGCTAACCTAGACGAATACACATTGCTTTTGGAGCTTTTAGATGCCTAAACAGTTGTTTTCTAACTTGACCTACACTAAATTACTTATATACACGTTTCAAACTTTTGTATTAAGCTGAAATTTGTGTGCTTACTGTTGAACAATGTGTCTATCACTGGTGTCTTGACCGAGATAAGCTTTCATTTTGGGCTTACAGCAGTTAATTTCCAACAAGGAGTTTGAATGCATAAATAGAAAACATGTCAGATATTTATTTGAAAGTATGTCAAACAATTAACTGGGGCTTCTCCACACTTCCAACTTACCAGGAGTTTATCGCCAGCGTAGGTGCTTACGACAACGAGATGAACAAGAACAGCCCCCGCGGTCATTGAGGCATACTAAAACGAAGAATGAGACATTATTCTTTTTTATACGATGTTAGTCGAAGTTCTAGAGGAAACGGTTAGACAAAGCATAATTACATTAGAAGCATCTGGTTGAATAAAAACTTCAGGCAATCCTAAGAACGAAAACTGATATTTCATCTGGTTGAATAAAAACTTCAGGCAATCCTAAGAACAAGAAATGATATTTCATTCCAGGCCACAAACCATCGGAGACCGCCACCGTCTAAGATGGAGCAACTGCACCTTACACCAGCTGCAACAGAAATTTATCTCGTGTTATTTTGGAATCAGTACTCCTACAAATACTTTGATTCATTCTGGCCTTCCGTATGTGAAATGAGACAAGCAATTATTCGCCTTCCGCTAAGAGAATTTTATGAATTTGTTAAAACAACTTGAAGCGTTCATATAAAGTTTTGTGGTTCTTCCCTGTCGGTACTGTGATCACGGAAAAAACGTCAAGTGCTTGCATCCCAGTCGTCCAGTGGTGATTAAGAGTTTTCAAAACGCTATTGCGGCGTGAGGTCAGATGTGATTTTGTGTCCGACTTCAGTGTGCAAGTGTGCGTATCTTACGGTCGGTTGGTAAGATTTCTGAAGGTTTTTGCTCTATTGCTATATAATAATGACTTCTGGAGACAGGTTATAATAGTAATAATATGATTATCCAGCCTGGCTGATCTGTCAGCACTTTTGTTAGGATTTTACTAGTACCAAGTTATTGTAAAGCACAAATTCCACCGTAAAAATGTGTTAATTATCTACTACCATGTAAGTGAATGACGAGGTCGCAAGTGTGCACCTGGTATACTGTGCTGGAATGCGCAGACCTATTCGAGAAAGCAGTTGAGCAGCTATTGAAGATTTTGTCCCCTATTGGAGTTACATTTACATCACTAAGAAGCCCAAAACATAGCAGAGAAGTACAATACAAACTGACTTATAGATTAAATTACCAGTGATCTGGTCGATGAACTTGGCGATTAGCATGCAAACCTTTCGTCACACATCGTGGTGACATCACCAGTCTGCGCACTAAATGTTATCCGAGAGAGACTTCAGGATCTTTGGTAGCCAAAGAAGAGAGATCATCGGCCACTTCGTCGGTCATGTGTCTTCAGAAGTCATCATCCCTTCAAAAGTATTCACAAGAGACTCTTAAATAAGTGTGTGATTATTATAGATAATCAGTTTAACGGAGTATAAACCTTCCTGTAAGAGAATCTATGATCTCATTATCCTATGTGATCGGGTGATCTTTACTTTTGTGTGATTTAGGTAATGTTCCCTGAATTCCTGACTGGAAAACTGAAAGTGACTTCTGTTATCATATAAATTCACCACATTCTTTGTTTATTGGTTTGCTGGAATCGAATTGTGAGCCCCATTATTTTTAAATCAGTGGAGATCTTTGGTATCTCTTTGTTTTGTCGTCGGAACATGACTAGTCTTGTTCCGTCACCAATAAACCAGCCACGCTTGACCACATAGTTAAGTCACAGTTGTTGACAAGTGAGAAACGTGAGGCGGACGAAACGGTCAATTTTAAGCCTCAGTGTGACCAATACCGTTTCACTCAAGGTACAAGCAGTGTATCAAACGATTTTTCGTTTTAAAAGAGCACATAAGTCATTTGTTCACAGATCGGCCATGATGCTCATGTATTCGAGCAATTCGTCTCAAACTGATTGACGTGCTTCGTTCATTTGCATGCTCAATTGTGATTGAACCGTACTTCTTTTACAGCTGTAACACTATACTCAAAAGGTTGGAGAAAACTTTTTAACAGCCCATAACCGGTTCCTCCCTTCTTGGGGCTCAACCCGTGGGCGCAGTCCCTGAGTTTTTGTCTTAGTTTCTACGTAAAGCCTAATTCGACACAGTTTGACAGCTGCGATTGTTTGCGCAAGAATGGGTTCTGACGGAATATTCAAACGAATTCATATGCACCATTAGTTTATAATGATCTTCACCGGAATATTTATCAGCTCGCCTCGTGTTTCAGCTTGCTTAAAGCAGATACTCCGACACTACGCCTACCTGATGAGTCCCAAGACAAGCAATACCGTTTGCCGGCTGTCGAGGTGTTTTCAGCAGTTTTATCATTACAGTGTGCCATCTAGTTATTGTACTTACATAACTGAAATACTGGAGCAACTGAAATATGAGGTATTTGGCTGAGGAAGACAATTATATATAAGAGAACTGGTAAGGTATTCTGCCAAAATCAAATTGGTACGCAAATGAGAGTATGTTAACAACTCCGGTTAATTTTACACGCACTCTGATGGTTCTTCATATAGATGCATTCGCCTCCAAACAAATGAATAAATGTTTAGAATTACCAGACTGCATAACACACCGGCGCAACATCCGTTTCCTACTGCATTTTGTCTGAATAAATAGGGCCAACAGTTTCAGCTCAAGTCCACCACAGTCTTTATGATATCCCAATATTTCTTGTCCGTGAGCACTGCAGGAAATTAACAGTCTCTAATGGTGTAGCCCAACTTACCAAAAGCAGAAGGCTTCTGTTGTTATAGCATGTGCCGAAGAGTGACAAGATGGCCATTAGAAGCATAAGCAGACCAAGTAAACATAGGGCGACCGCAAGGTGACCTGAAATTTTGGAATGGAACCGACGGAAACCAACTTTGGGCTGAACTGAGCCGTCTTGGATGAATAATGTCTAGTAAACTATGGAAGCAGATTCCTAAGTGAACAAATAGGCTTCACAGTCATGATTAATGTCAAACCGCAACTATGCAGTTGCCCATTATCAGAAAGCTCTCTATGTCAACCTGTTTCTTGTTTATCGCATGAAGGAAAATAATCAACACAGCAATACATACATACCAGGCTTACAAGAGTTATGGTCACTGGTTCGTCCGCTAATCAGAGTACTTTGACTGTGAACGACTCACTGACCTGTCTACCAGCCACCGACCAATCGCTGTGCTCCACTACGTTCCACACGCACTGATGATGTCACCTCGATTAATGAAGCTTTTGTGGTCAGTTTGCTCAGCTCGGCAAACCAACTGTCTACTGCCTACACTATCTGAGCTATCAACATTATTCACAATAGCACAATCAAATTATTTAATTAAGACCAAACAGGGGAGCTCCAATCATTCAAATAGTGAGATCCAACCAGGCCAAACAAAATGGAAAGTGATCAACTTGGGGTGAGTTTATTCGGATTTGTGGTGCTTATTTCTACGGAAAACTGGGTGAAGAAGTTCACTGTTGAGTGAGGTGCTTCGTTTTACATGCGAATTCAGCCAGTCACATCCCACTAATAGCTTTTACTTGTTTAATGGCTTGACAGCTCAGTTAATTGCGCATTTACGATTATGGTCATTAGGTCCGAGGAGCACAACTTCGGCTTAATGATGCTGATTTGAAATAAATCTGGGCAGATACGTTTCCAGAATGACTGAGTCGATACGTGTTGGGCAGAATTTCACACGGATACCGCTTCACAGCTCACATTCAGGTACTGTTACAGTCGAGAAGCATATCCAGTACAGACTGGCCAAAAGTTTGGGACACCTGTCGGTCTGATATCAAGCTGAGACCTGATTGGTCGAAGGTCTGCACTCAACAGACAATCACGATTCAGTATTGGCTGAATACCGGCCAATGGCGCATCCAGGCGTCAGAATTTTCAGGTTATCGCGGCTTACACTATATGTGCAACGCATAGTGCGGGTGCTCTTGACTCGGTTTTGGGCATTGATAAAAATTGTGTACCTTTGGTGGTTGTTTTGGCGGGAACGCTATCTTGGGAGGTTCAGACTGAGAACTTGGCTGGGGACAATAACGTTATTACAATAAGATATTGGCCCGATGATTGAACAGGCTTTTAAACCGTGCTGTGGAACAACAGAATGCTTCCAAAAGAAACTAAGCTACTGAAGTGGCAAATTACTTGTAAACTGTCCTGCTCCGACTTACTTATCATGTTCCATACCTCTTCGATGGAAGATGACATCAAATCAGGCGGGACCCCTATTATGAGTAGGCCTTCAGCAGCGTTAAAAATGATCATTCTAAGCCCGGTTTTCCTGCATAAAAACATTCCACCAGCTGCGACGGCTGCACAGGCGATGCACTACAACGGAAAATTTGAGAAGTTAAATGGTAATCAACTGCGATTTTATCAAGCCTGCAGAACCTTAAAAAGATAAAATTGTGTTGGTTTTTGTCTCTATCCCGGTATTTGATTCTGCAAAGAAAAGTCAGGATTGTCCGAAAACAATTAGAAGAAAACGAACTTTTAGGCCTCTTGTAACACACCTCTTACATCCTCAGCAAAAAAATCTTTGAAATCAGGGGCACAGTGGCGCGTGACAAGAACGGATTTTACAAACCTAATAGAAAGTCTGATGATTACGTCACCTGAAGGTCACTATAGTTTGAGGAGGCATTCGGTAAACTGTAATGGCAGACGCTCTCATGGTAAATTTGTTCAGTTTGCCTAACTCCAGCAGTCGTTTAAACAGTTCCACTGTCCTTCCGGTGCCCTTATTTCTGAGTCCACACCAAAGAGTGGACCAGTGGGCTCGGGTTTCGCTCTAAGTACAGCTCATCAGCTGTGCATATGCTGGGATATGAATTCCCGAGATGTTACCACGATTGCACCAGTGTATAAGAGGCGGATGTGCATTGCCACAACTAAACAGGCGAGTGTTTTCACGCTTGAGTGATGTGACTGATTTTCCAGACGCCTCTAATCGCAATATGGTAGATGTTTTGGTTATGTGGATCGGTCATCCACCCCTCAGAACGTTTCGCTTAGCCGCCAGAAGACTTTGATCGTTGCATTTGTAGAGGGCATGTTTGCATTACTCTCGCTTGAACAGACCTTAACCTGTCCTTGGGCAGCTAAACTTGTGAGTTCACACCCGAAAGGGGACGTCGTGAAATGACGTTTACTTTGTATCAGAGATCACAAACAATTCCCATGATGTGGACTTGAATCTGGTAAAAAAATATTCGGCGGCTTGGCAAAGGAATTCAACTGAGAGATACACAACGTACTTTTTAATTCAACTGGTGAGAAATATTCTTAGTAATCTATCCTATCTACTAGTGACAATCTTGGATTAAAAGGGTCCAAAAAACCTCTGCCCTGAGGACGCTACCAACTCAAACTAAGCTTTGATAATGTTTTCTCAGTATATTGCTCTGGTTCCTCCAGTTTAGCAAATAATCCAATCGTTTATAAGATAACCAGCTCGTGTTTTCTTAGCTTTATATGAATAGTGGCACGCCGTTCTGTTTTAACAGGCTCCCACACTGTACTGTGATGAAGGGAACGATTGATCACGAATGGATTGGTTTGTACGTCTAAAGCCACAACTGAATTTCGAATTAAAGTTCAAATATACCACGCATTCGCTCTTCATGAGAGCCCAGAAACACGATAACCAAACGCTAGGGTTTTCTCTATGTTTTCTGTGCTCAGGGAGTGACCAGGTAGGATCCGTTTATGAAACCTATCCAATGATCTTGTTGTGGGAATTGCGGGATATGTACTGTTCACATTCACATCACTCTCGTTTGAACGTTCGTCCTCCTGTCCTGGTGCGGTTATTCTGGTGAATAGTGGTAACATGTTCGCCTTGCATGTCAGGTGTCCAAAGTTCAAACCCCGGCACGGCCTTTGGATATGTACTCCTGATGAGCTCTAATAAAAACAAAACTCGAGTCTAGTGCTTCCGCCCTTTGGTGTGGATTCACCAAAATAACTGCGCCGGGACAGGAGGACGAGTGTTCAAACGAGAGTGATGTGAATGTGAACAATTAATATTCTGGTGAATATGATTAATTTTTCAGTGTTTGGAAGATCATCTCACCATTTCGATGGACAAAACAGGGTACAAGAATCCGCCATACCTTCCCAGTACTGAGTTATTGGACTACGAAATATTCCGTCCTCGAACTCGGCCACTTTCGTCTCGATGAGAATGCAGCCATCGCACCAAAATAACCAAATGATGTTCCTGCTTCCTTATTTCGTCTCAGTTGCACATGGCATTTAAGCTTGCACAGGATGTTCTTAGGGTGCAGGTCACTGAGTGGAAGCAGTGGATGCTGATAATATTTTCCAGATATTTGTCACTCATTCTTTTTACAAGGTGTGCCTGAGGAGAATCTGGGATCCGCAGTCGAGATCTCTCTCTATAAGTAAAGTCACTTTCTGTTAAAAAGCCTGAGAGTTTTGTGCATCTGTATCAGTGCTCTTAAGAATTTTGAGGAGTAACCATCACACAAGACTCTGGGGAGGTTTGAACTTGAGACGTCTCTACTAGCAATTGAAGAACATACAATTAGCCTATTGGTGACTAAAAACGATGGATATAACTCTCAGTTAGACGCTATATGGCCCAACTCATTGTTTAACACGGGTTAGTCACTCTTGATGGTCTATGCCGAGGAGCGTAGTCTTCAACCATTAGTCAAGAGGCTTGTGAGTTGAATCTCTGGATAGTTGGGAGGTTTGCAATTCTGAAGAGATACATCAAGGATGAAACAATTCTGTCACGCTTCAGTATACCTTGCCTCCATTTTCAGGGTGAAATCTCCGTAAAAACAGTCGGGCAGTTGTTCCAGCTTTCTACAATCTGACGATCATTGGTCCACTAGACAACGGTATTATGAGTGGTATTTGTAAAGCTAACTTGTTCCATCCAGGAAGCTGAACTGGCTGCCGCCTTCCTCTTGCACAGAAATCACTAAGTGTATCTAGCGAAATTTGAGTATCAGGTTTTCAGGCTAAATTACTTCTGCTTTTGGCTGGGCGTTGAATTCGTCTCCACGATCCTGAAGGAGAAAGCATTGCCAAATGATTATTTGTAAAATTTGAAAATCCTAAGATTTTGGTGCATGGAAAAATATTTCTTGTCGTCACAGTGAGAGCTGGTAGCCGTATGCCGTATGCACATACATCTAAGCATGAGCATGGGACAATCGCACTTTGTTCCGTCCATCTGATCGGTTGCAACTAGGACGGGACGGTAGTAAGCTCTTTCTCAGGGATAGACCCTTTCATTTTGATGTGCTCCAATTAGAGTTGTTATAAATGTTATGCAGATAGCTTCTTTTCTCTTGTTTTCATTCCTGTAATGCCTACGAAATTGTGCAGTCGAATTGCGTTGGAGTCCAATACGTTGATAAAAAAATGTTTCTTACCACATATAGGATATTCAGTGTTCGCAGAAGGCATCGAAACACGGCTGCACATTGCGGTGAACTAAAAAGAAGGATATTTGGATGAAACTTGTTAGCTGGCGGTTGATTAGGATCCCCTCCTATGGCTTGCTTTCTATTGCACTGTACTTCCTACTGATGGGATAGCTGACCATTATTACTGAATTTTCAGCACGGGCCAAAAAAATCATTTTGCTCTTATAACCACACACGTGGTGAAGTCCAAAGACGAAACATTGTTTTCCGAGATACAGTTACCCTTACGTCACTTGTATTCTACAGGTGCCATTTTATTCCAGCTCCCTTTTTATAGGTAAGCAGGCATCGGGCATCTTTTCGTCAACAAGAATCACCACCGGTTAAGGCAACGATGGCCCATTTGCCGTAGGTGAAAACTCGCTTGCGTAGTTCGTTCGTGAATACTAAGATAACGTCAACCCAACTTAATTTGTAAATGAGTGGCTGTCTTCACTCATGTGCTACTTACATTAAAGAAAAGCATTCCAGAAGGAAATTTGGATACTAAACTCATCTGACGATGCGGTGGTTGGTGGTTTAGAGTCTCTGACAATCTTCTGCGTAGTGTTAAAAATAGCATGTACAATTTGGAAGTGGGATAATTTGAAGTGTCAGCTGATGGGCAGATAATTCTAGTCGACTTTCGCGTTACTGTGGTTTGAACAGTCGCTACCTGTCTCAGTGCAAATATTTCAGAAAGGGGAGCATTGGACTCGAGTTCTGTTCTTATTAGAGCGAATTCTATGATCGAAGTAACGTATGACGAACCGAGATCGTCCGGGAGGGTCTAAGACTTCCTGACGTTAACTGGTTAGAAAGTTCTGACAGGTGGGGTGATCGATACAAACAACCGGGACAGGAAGTAGATAACCGTTAAAGGTGTCTAAAAAAACAGTCACATCGCTTGAGTTTGAACTGGTCCACCTAATCGGTTATGGAAATTTGGATTGCTCAACATGTGTTGGTCATGTAGTGGATGTCAGATGTCCGGAGTTCAACCTCGGCGAGATCAAGGATAGGTTGATGGGAGTGAACCTTAGTTCCAATGCCCACCGTTTTTTGTGTGGACGCACCAGAATAGTGGTCTGCGGACAAGAAGACTGTCCAAATTGCTAGTGTAGAATCTCCGGAAAATAACAAGAAAAGGTGACAATATCACGTGAACTAATATGCGGCAGTATTGAACGAAGAGATAAATTTGTGGACTGCCACAGCCTGAGGAATCCTATGAATAGAGAAACCGGTCTTTGGGCGCCGCTGGATACTCAGCTAGCTTACGAGTAGTGTCACATCATGATACCTTTCACCTACTCACTGTTACGTCGGGTTCCATTCACTGATGTCGTACACACAACTTAATGGGTTGAAACTTCTGTATCTATGGCCAACAATCATAGGTGTGCAGAAAAAAAACCATCATAGCATGGGATTCAGATACAATTGGTCAAGTATCTTCTCGGAAGCAAATTCGTGAGAGTATTTGTTGAAATCTACCCCATTTATGTTCAAATATAATATGGGATTGACTGTTGAGCAACATGATGGGCGGAACATGTCGTGGGATGTCGACTATTTCTCAGCATCTTTGTGAGTAATATGTTACGTCTAAGCACTCGATAGTTCTGTTTTGTGAAGAACGGGATAAATAAATAAAGAATACACGTTACGCATATGCTGATCCTTGAGCTAAACAACGATGCATTGCTATATTCTTGAATGCCGTACCAACTGAAACAGGAGTCTTTCTGGTACAGCACATTCATTTGAAGTGGACCATCATAAATGAGTGACTCAGCTAGATTCAATTGAGTCTTCCGTCAGATTCACATGCGAATGAGAATAATTGTCAAAATTTGGGAAAACGATCGACATCTTTTTAAGGGCAGCGGGTTTACAGTGCCAAGCTTTACAAGGTTCCAAAATCCTTTTCACTATGATCCTCCGGATCGAATGTTTGCAAGCACTTCTGGAGCCTGAACAGAGGTACTTCTTTGAGATTGTAGTTCCTAATTTCAGTACTTATTACTTAGGGGTCAGTTAAACTTACCGCACTCTAAATTTTTGAAAAAACAATCCGCAGTAGGAATGAACCTGCGCAGAAAACTCTTGCAGAGAATCGTTTGCTCGTGCTTTCAGACGATGAAATTCAGGAACAAAAAACCTGTAAAATGAATAGGTGCATGGATGAAGTAGCCTCAAATCTCAGAAAAAACCCAGCTGCTCCGGTCGACTTAACTAGGTTTTTTCGCCCGTGCATCCTAGACAATGATCAGCAACGCTCTCAAATTGCATGCAGAAATCACATCGTGTGGTCAAGCATTGACTGGGTTCTCCGGTGTCGATCTCTCATTTTGAAGTTATCGTCATCTTGTGAAGTTACATTTCCCCTGAGATATTTATAGAGTGGTGATAGAGTTCAGTAAGTGAAACCATTCGGGAAAGGCGAGAACACAGTATAGCTACTTTATCCTTATTGAGGATTTTCATCAGTGCGAATTTCACAAAACTTAAGTCTCTATTCCGAGACATCCCAGTTTGACGTCTAAACAATTAAATTTCTGACAAAGGGCGGCTGTTCAGCAACGTAATTAAGTCGCATAAGGCAACTCATCCATGAACCAATATACCAGTATCTTCAAGATTTCTCCCAAACCGACCATGCCATCAGTTGGGAATGCGAGTGCGATTTGCATGTGATTTTTTAAAGAATCACCAATAAGAAACGTACCTAGCTACAGACTCAAATATACCGACCAAGCAGTGGCATGGGCTATTCCCAAATGGCCTCTTTCTGCAAAATTATCGGGTGATCCTTCGGTGTGGCACATCAAAGTTACCGGCGCAATGATAATTCACCCTTACTAAGAACGTATGAAAACCAGTTCATTTGCTCGAGGAGTAAAATAGACCAAATCAGTTTCACCAAAATGTTTCCTACATTTCTGAACGTAACGTCTGAGAAGCTTTTAACGTCAGACAGTAGTAACAATTCGCTCATACCTTGCACAACATACCTTAAAGCAAAATAAAGGTTGAAATCTTCCGCAACGTGCCTTACCGCTCAAACGAGGTGAGGTGTACAAAATTCCTGTTTTTTTGGCACAGTTAACTGACGCCACCCACCGACATGACGCCGGAGATCGCTTTCCTTTCCATAATATTCGTCCCAACTGGACCCCCTCAGACTTTCAGTGACTGCATATTTCATTCGTAATCACTTCTGTCGAGATTGCTAACAGCTATATATAAAGAACGCCCACATAACAACGCAATAGACTTTGCTGTTGCCCAAGGAAAGTGCAGACTTCCGCATCCCTTGAGACATTAGCTAAGATAGCTATGTTACCCATTAGCTAGCAATGTCCGGAACATTTCGAAGAATGAAAACTGACCGCGGATTCAGGAGGTAGCCAGTCATATTTGTCTATATGCCCTTTAAACAACCGAATGAAGGGAAAGGGGTTTTTGAAATTGAATCCTGATGAGTATATGTTCCGGCCAAACCAACACTCACCCATGTCTTGTCTTGTTGGCTACTTTTACGCCGTTAGTAGCGAGAATAGCTGCTCATTTGCTGGTGGTTTCGAGGTTTGTAGAATTCACCATCACATGACTCTTGTTTGAACCGTCGTCCTGCTGTCCTGGCGCAACGTTATTTGCCAGTCCAGGATATAGAGGGGAAGCAAAACATTCAATTTCACTCTTATTGAGAAATATACGTAGATCGGCAACTTGTCTTGTTCACTCCAAGCGCCAAGTTTGGTGAACAGGTCAACGACGAAAGCTTGAGTATAACTCAAGCTAGTTGCACATGCGTATCAATAAAGTAAGTGTACCGTGTGATCTACAGTAAGCTACTCCGATAACTTCTTGGTTGTGGGATCATTTCAGCCTGTCCAAATTGTGTGGGTAGAGTGAGTTGGCAGGTCTTTCAATGAGAGGTCGATAGAAACGGAAGTAGATAATAGTCGAAAGGTAGGTAATATAAAGCTCTCAATCCAGATTTTACGCCCTAAGTAAGCTCAATCGGTGGTGAAAAGCCGAGAAGTGCTGTTCAATCGTTCCACCTTCCCTGGGAGTCATCTGCAGTATGCGCGTTAAAAACTTCCAGAGACCTGAACATACTACTTCCCGGCTGGCTGTGAAGGATAGCCATCTGAACACGAGCGGTTGATCAGAAAGACACCGCACCTCATCCATAACTCAAGTAATCATAGATTGATTCGCTCCACAAATGAAACCTTGTCGGATGGAAGCTCCACGCGACTTATTAGTTATTCTTTACAGTGAACTGATTAAAAACTCACGTTTACATCACTCTCGTCCACCTGTTCTGGCATACTCATTTCGGCAAGTCCACGCCATATGGAGAAGCTATGGAGTCCACTTTCACTTCACTTGGAGCTCATCAGCTGTTCACATCCTTTGGCTTGCCGGGGTTTGTCAGAGACCCCGAGTCCAAACCTCTGCAAGGCCAAAGTTATGCACAGCCAAAAAGCTTTTTCATAAGACCTGTTGGTGCAGAATTACCTAAATTATTGCATGGGAAGAAAACGAACCTTCAAACGAGTGTTGTGAACGACATCACTTTCTGACGAATTAAATAGGGAAAACAACAGACGCATTCTACAGGAGCACTTAACTTTGCTGTGATTTATGGTGAAATATTGCAGTTGGACAAAGCACTTACGCAAAAGCATGTGGTGTAGTCCTTTCGATTCCCGTTTCCGATCTTATCTCAGAGAAAACTGGCTGCATATTTAACTGGCAATCTACCTGCACTTTGAAGAATTTATTGAGATACTTTGGAAGATGCTTAACAAAACTGGTTGCCATGGTTTCAGTCTCAAAATTTTCACTACGCCTCTCTCCGAAATCACGTTGTCTACTATCTCTTTGTAGATATCTTTGGGCGGAAAGCGACATAATGCGCGACCATTTTTGGCCAAATATAACATGCTCTCCTATCCCAAAAGCAGATTAATTGCCATGTTATAGAAAAGAACTCCTTAGTGCTGGCTGATTGGCGACGCTTTAGATGAAAAAACGAGATCATCTGTTGTGCTCACAGAACGTCCTTCAGCGTTGGCACAACATCGAGAACATCCGTCTATCGAAGCAAGCCGCAGAAGAAGAGATTTCCACAACGGTGAATGTTTTGAGCAGCTGTTTGGCAATAAACCGGAGTCAAATGAAGGGAAAGGGGTTTTTGAAATTGAATCCTGATGAGTATATGTTCCGGCCAAACCAACACTCACCCATTATATGTCTTGTTGGCTACTTTTACGCCGTTAGTAGCGAGAATAGCTGTTCATTTGCTGGTGGTTTCGAGGTTTGTAGAATTCACCATCACATGACTCTTGTTTAAACTGTCGTCCTGCTGTCCTGGCGCAACGGTATTTGCCAGTCCAGGATATATGTATTGATTCGCTCCATAAATGAAACCTTGTCAGATGGAAGCTCCACGCGACTTATTAGTTATTCTTTACCGTGAACTGATTAAAAACTCACGTTTACATCACTCTCGTCCACCTGTTCTGGCATAATCATTTCGGCAAGTCCACGCCATATGGAGAAGCTATGGAGTTCACTTTCACTTCACTTGGAGCTCATCAGCTGTTCACATCCTTGGGCTTGCCGGGGTTTGTCAGAGACCCCGAATCCAAGCCTCTGCAAGGCCAAATTTATGCACAGCCAATAAGCTTTTTCATAAGACCTGTTGGTGCAGACTTACCTAAATTATTGCATGGGAAGAAAACGAACATTCAAACGAGTGATGTGAAGGACATCACTTTCTGACGAATTAAGTAGGGAAAACAACAGACCCATTCTACAGGAGCACTTGACTTTGCTGTGATTTATGGTGAAATATTGCAGTTGAACAAAACACTTACGCAAAAGCATGTGGTGTAGTCCTTTCGATTCCCGTTTCCGATCTTATCTCGGAGAAAACTGGCTGCATATTTAACTGGCAATCTACCCGCACTTTGAAGAATTTATTGAGATACTTTGGAAGATGCTTAACAAAACTGGTTGCCATGGTTTCAGTCTCAAAATTTTCACTACGCCTCTCTCCGAAATCACATTGTCTCCTATCTCTTTGTAGATATCTTTAGGCGGAAAGCGACATAATCCGCAACCATTTTTGGCCAAATATAACATGCTCTCCTATCCCAAAAGCAGATTAATTGCCATGTTATAGAAAAGAACTCCTTAGTGCTGGCTGATTGGCGACGCTTTAGATGAAAAAACGAGATCATCTGTTGTGCTCACAGAACGTCCTTCAGCGTTGGCACAACATCGAGAACATCCGTCTATCGAAGCAAGCCGCGGAAGAAGAGATTTCCACAACAGGTAATGTTTTGAGCAGCTGTTTGGCAATAAACCGGAGTACTAGTTTATGGTTAAATGGCTATCAGTTCGCTGAAATTGGTAGTCAATTCACAAACGCTTAACCACTGATCGNAGCAACGTAATTAAGTCGCATAAGGCAACTCATCCATGAACCAATATACCAGTATCTTCAAGATTTCTCCCAAACCGACCATGCCATCAGTTGGGAATGCGAGTGCGATTTGCATGTGATTTTTTAAAGAATCACCAATAAGAAACGTACCTAGCTACAGACTCAAATATACCGACCAAGCAGTGGCATGGGCTATTCCCAAATGGCCTCTTTCTGCAAAATTATCGGGTGATCCTTCGGTGTGGCACATCAAAGTTACCGGCGCAATGATAATTCACCCTTACTAAGAACGTATGAAAACCAGTTCATTTGCTCGAGGAGTAAAATAGACCAAATCAGTTTCACCAAAATGTTTCCTACATTTCTGAACGTAACGTCTGAGAAGCTTTTAACGTCAGACAGTAGTAACAATTCGCTCATACCTTGCACAACATACCTTAAAGCAAAATAAAGGTTGAAATCTTCCGCAACGTGCCTTACCGCTCAAACGAGGTGAGTTGTACAAAATTCCTGTTTTTTTGGCACAGTTAACTGACGCCACCCACCGACATGACGCCGGAGATCGATTTCCTTTCCATAATATTCGTCCCAACTGGACCCCCTCAGACTTTCAGTGACTGCATATTTCATTCGGAATCACTTCTATCGAGGTTGCTAACAGCTATATATAAAGAACGCTTACATAACAACGCAATAGACTTTGCTGTTACTCAAGGAAAGTGCAGAATTCCGCATCCCTTGAGACATTAGCTAAGATAGCTATGTTACCCATTAGCTAGCAATGTCCTGAACATTTCGAAGAATGAAAACTGACCGCGGATTCAGGAGGTAGCCAGTCATATTTGTCTATATGCCCTTCAAACAACCGAATGAAGGGAAAGGGGTTTTTGAAATTGAATCCTGATGAGTATATGTTCCGGCCAAACCAACACTGACTCATTATATGTCTTGTTGGCTACTTTTACGCCGTTAGTAGCGAGAATAGCTGTTCATTTGCTGGTGGTTTCGAGGTTTGTAGAATTCACCATCACATGACTCTTGTTTAAACTGTCGTNAAAAAAACCATCATAGCATGGGATTCAGATACAATCGGTCAAGTATTTTCTCGGAAGCAAATTCGTGAGAGTATTTGTTGAAATCTACCCCATTTATGTTCAAATAGAATATGGGATTGACTGTTGAGCAACATGATGGGCGGAACCTGTCGTGGGATGTCGACTATTTCTCAGCATCTTTGTGAGTAATATGTTACGTCTAAGCACTCGATAGTTCTGTTTTGTGAAGAACGGGATAAATAAATAAAGAATACACGTTACGCATATGCTGATCCTTGAGCTAAACAACGATGCATTGCTATATTCTTGAATGCCGTACCAACTGAAACAGGAGTCTTTCTGGTACAGCACATTCATTTGAAGTGGACCATCATAAATGAGTGACTCAGCTAGATTCGATTGAGTCTTCCGTCAGACTCACATGCGAATGAGAATAATCGTCAAAATTTGGGAAAACGATCGACATCTTTTTAAGGGCAGGGGGTTTACAGTGCCAAGCTTTACAAGGCTCCAAAATCCTTTTCACTATGATCCTCCGGATCGAATGTTTGCAAGCACTTCTGGAGCCTGAACAGAGGTACTTCTTTGAGATTGTAGTTCCTAATTTCAGTACTTATTACTTAGGGGTCAGTTAAACTTACCGCACTCTAAATTTTTGAAAAAACAATCCGCAGTAGGAATGAACCTGCGCAGAAAACTCTTGCAGAGAATCGTTTGCTCGTGCTTTCAGACGATGAAATTCAGGAACAAAAAACCTGTAAAATGAATAGGTGCATGGATGAAGTAGCCTCAAATCTCAGAAAAAACCCAGCTGCTCCGGTCGACTTAACTAGGTTTTTTCGCCCGTGCATCCTAGACAATGATCAGCAACGCTCTCAAATTGCATGCAGAAATCACATCGTGTGGTCAAGCATTGACTGGGTTCTCCGGTGTCGATCTCTCATTTTGAAGTTATCGTCATCTTGTGAAGTTACATTTCCCCTGAGATATTTATAGAGTGGTGATAGAGTTCAGTAAGTGAAACCATTCGGGATAGGCGACAACACAGTATAGCTACTTTATCCTTATTGAGGATTTTCATCAGTGCGAATTTCACAAAACTTAAGTCTCTATTCCGAGACATCCCAGTTTGACGTCTAAACAATTAAATTTCTGACAAAGGGCGGCTGTTCAGCAACGTAATTAAGTCGCATAAGGCAACTCATCCATGAACCAATATACCAGTATCTTCAAGATTTCTCCCAAACCGACCATGCCATCAGTTGGGAATGCGAGTGCGATTTGCATGTGATTTTTCAAAGAATCACCAATAAGAAACGTACCTAGCTACAGACTCAAATATACCGACCAAGCAGTGGCATGGGCTATTCCCAAATGGCCTCTTTCTGCAAAATTATCGGGTGATCCTTCGGTGTGGCACATCAAAGTTACCGGCGCAATGATAATTCACCCTTACTAAGAACGTATGAAAACCAGTTCATTTGCTCGAGGAGTAAAATAGACCAAATCAGTTTCACCAAAATGTTTCCTACATTTCTGAACGTAACGTCTGAGAAGCTTTTAACGTCAGACAGTAGTAACAATTCGCTCATACCTTGCACAACATACCTTAAAGCAAAATAAAGGTTGAAATCTTCCGCAACGTGCCTTACCGCTCAAACGAGGTGAGTTGTACAAAATTCCTGTTTTTTTGGCACAGTTAACTGACGCCACCCACCGACATGACGCCGGAGATCGATTTCCTTTCCATAATATTCGTCCCAACTGGACCCCCTCAGACTTTCAGTGACTGCATATTTCATTCGGAATCACTTCTATCGAGGTTGCTAACAGCTATATATAAAGAACGCTTACATAACAACGCAATAGACTTTGCTGTTACTCAAGGAAAGTGCAGAATTCCGCATCCCTTGAGACATTAGCTAAGATAGCTATGTTACCCATTAGCTAGCAATGTCCTGAACATTTCGAAGAATGAAAACTGACCGCGGATTCAGGAGGTAGCCAGTCATATTTGTCTATATGCCCTTCAAACAACCGAATGAAGGGAAAGGGGTTTTTGAAATTGAATCCTGATGAGTATATGTTCCGGCCAAACCAACACTGACTCATTATATGTCTTGTTGGCTACTTTTACGCCGTTAGTAGCGAGAATAGCTGTTCATTTGCTGGTGGTTTCGAGGTTTGTAGAATTCACCATCACATGACTCTTGTTTAAACTGTCGTCCTGCTGTCCTGGCGCAACGGTATTTGCCAGTCCAGGATATATGTATTGATTCGCTCCATAAATGAAACCTTGTCAGATGGAAGCTCCACGCGACTTATTAGTTATTCTTTACCGTGAACTGATTAAAAACTCACGTTTACATCACTCTCGTCCACCTGTTCTGGCATAATCATTTCGGCAAGTCCACGCCATATGGAGAAGCTATGGAGTTCACTTTCACTTCACTTGGAGCTCATCAGCTGTTCACATCCTTGGGCTTGCCGGGGTTTGTCAGAGACCCCGAATCCAAGCCTCTGCAAGGCCAAATTTATGCACAGCCAATAAGCTTTTTCATAAGACCTGTTGGTGCAGACTTACCTAAATTATTGCATGGGAAGAAAACGAACATTCAAACGAGTGATGTGAAGGACATCACTTTCTGACGAATTAAGTAGGGAAAACAACAGACCCATTCTACAGGAGCACTTGACTTTGCTGTGATTTATGGTGAAATATTGCAGTTGAACAAAACACTTACGCAAAAGCATGTGGTGTATTCCTTTCGATTCCCGTTTCCGATCTTATCTCGGAGAAAACTGGCTGCATATTTAACTGGCAATCTACCCGCACTTTGAAGAATTTATTGAGATACTTTGGAAGATGCTTAACAAAACTGGTTGCCATGGTTTCAGTCTCAAAATTTTCACTACGCCTCTCTCCGAAATCACATTGTCTCCTATCTCTTTGTAGATATCTTTAGGCGGAAAGCGACATAATCCGCAACCATTTTTGGCCAAATATAACATGCTCTCCTATCCCAAAAGCAGATTAATTGCCATGTTATAGAAAAGAACTCCTTAGTGCTGGCTGATTGGCGACGCTTTAGATGAAAAAACGAGATCATCTGTTGTGCTCACAGAACGTCCTTCAGCGTTGGCACAACATCGAGAACATCCGTCTATCGAAGCAAGCCGCGGAAGAAGAGATTTCCACAACAGGTAATGTTTTGAGCAGCTGTTTGGCAATAAACCGGAGTACTAGTTTATGGTTAAATGGCTATCAGTTCGCTGAAATTGGTAGTCAATTCACAAACGCTTAACCACTGATCGAGGGGCCGTCAGCGCACCAGCCACCAGCATCCCGATGGGTTGGAAAAAATCAGAAGTCCATGCCCTAGTTGTCCGCTCCATATGCATCTGTTTATCTTGACAAAACACAGAAATGTGAAGGAGAGACTGAAACTAACTATGCTACTGACATCGTGGGGTACGAAATATGTTTACCGAATCACTGGCAACACATAAAGGCACTAAAAAATGGAATAATGTTTAAGCTGACTTCGGGTTCCCATTCTTCTGGAACGTTTACATTTTTTCTAGATCTCTCCATTTGTTTGGTAGAACATTTTTGAATCCCTCTGGCACGAAAGTAAACATAATTCCTCAAACAGGAATAAAACTTCCAAGATGATGAAATTCAAGGCCATGGTTATGATCATACGAGCTTGTATTAACTGCAAAATTCGGGTGATCAGTAATAATACTTCGTCAGTTTAATAGCTAATAATACATCACTGCTGTTTCACCAGAGTGCTCTTTCTTTTTGTGCCACAGCACCAAGGCCACTTTTGAGGATAGACAACTTCACTAGTCTCGTCTTTAAGAAGTAAAATTTATCTGGAATTTACGTACCTACTTTTAGTTTCGACGAGCCATGTTGGCTGCTCTCAACACATACGTACTGCCTAGGCCAGTTCACCTGTTCAGCGTTCTCTAGAAACCTGTTTAGAATCGTTAAGATGGATTACCACTCATCTGTCCTTGTTTCTTGACTAACTCAGAAGCGTTTTCAGGACTACACACATAGTTAATAGGCCAATCATAACGCTTTGGCTGAGAAAAATAGACTGCAAGCTCTTCACTTCAGCTAGCTTCCCCAGACATCATATTCCCAACTCAGACTACTCCATTGTCAGCAAGGGTAGATGCACGCCTACCGAAAAGTCGTAAGCATGAGCGACGAAAACGAAGGGACGAAAAGACCAGCGGCAGACATTCTCCATATTTTTATTTACCGAATTGCCCCACTATTTAATGTTGGTGCGAGTAGTAAAATGACACGGAAAATTCTCTATCCTGTGACGCCGGTGAAAGAAACGAGGATAGGTAGAATGGTTGAGAAAACTGACGCGTAAATAATAAATAGGCCGACAAACGGACAGCGAAGTGGATCAAAAGGCTGGACACGTGTTCCAGCCGTTCAAACACACACACACTTGATTCATTTTAGACCAGGCATGAACATGTCAGTCGGTCTACCTATCTTCCGGCTGAAACTTTTTGGAGTCTCATCAAATACACCTGGTTTAGACGAGGTTTTTTGTTATTTGCCCCCGAAACCCACGTGGGGCACAGTTAATATTGCATCTGCAATATCTTAGAAGAATACAGCCACAGATACGCAGAACTCAGGTCTAACCCTTTGACAACCCAGCGCCAAATAACAGACTGTTAAAGACGTTAGGCAGTGCCAAAATACTTCTCCTGGTCAAGCAGTTTGTCTTAATAACAAAGTCGAAATCATCATACGCTGTTTATAAATTAACTCTCTTGGCTCTGCCTGGGAATGTATTTATGGGAATCACAATCACTTTACTTCCATTGGGTGATAAGATCGTTTATTCAAATAGGCATTATGTCTAGGGGATTAGGAGTTAAACTAGAGATTTCTGTGAAATTTGGTCAATAATTTCGCGCGTTTGTTGCACATGAAATTACTGATGGATAAACATATTTTCACTACTTAAAATTGATTTCGCCAATAAGAGAATAAAAATTCTGTCTTGCCCTAACTGCACACAATGAAAAATGAGTTTTAAATCACATTGTTTTATATATGTACAATGAACAGGCGAACACTGAAGCGGGGTACCTTTTGATTCGGTGAGGCTATGGTGAACTAGCAACAGCCTGAAGCTGCTTACCGTTTCATTTTCATCCCCAAGTCGTTAATGCATCTGAATGATTGTTAAAGAGAGGATTTGTTTCTTTATGGCTGGCCAATCGAATGGTTTCATTTGTGTGATTGGACGGATTAGGTTTTGATATGTTCATTACCTGGATCTATCAATCGGCAGAGAAATAAACAGGGGTGAATCATCAGTACAGTGTTCCCATGTAGAAATTTCTTGTGGTTTATGGTCAGATTGTTTTGAAGTTGGCCAGTACCCCGTGTAAATAACCAGCTACATAAGTTTGCGATAAGCAAAAGGTGCTTGTGTTTGAGGAAATCTATGTATGTTTGGATTTCTTTGCTTTTCTTGAATACACTGCTGTTGTTCTCACTTAACGGGTGATGAGAACTGGACACCAGGTATAATATGATACTACCACTTCTTGAAATGTCACCAAATAAAGAGTCATCGCGCTACCTCTTTCTGTGGTCTCCGAATCAGTCTATCTTTCTTTGCCATTCATCAGTCATCCTTCTTTTCTGAGGCTTGATTCTTCTCACTTTAGATTTCCAACAAAGACTTCCCCATAAAAAATGGTAAGCGCGTGGCCAACGATCGAATTTACTATAACAGTGGGATAGTTATCCTTCATATTGTATTCCTGTATGTTGACAAAATGCAATTTTCGTTCGGCGGTCGGGTAATTGTAGTGGGAAGAGTTGATATCTACATAATTCATTACGCTTGGGTGAGCAGAAACACCAGCTCGTGCCTATCGCACAAATGGTACTTGCTTGGTAGCTGGTCTGACGTACGAGTTATCCGTCTATCCTAAGGTCTTACTAAACACGACTTAACTTCATTCAACTTTTACTCTGAAGGGAGTATCAATGCTGCTCACGAGTGTATGAGCGAAAATGAGTGTGAGTTAAGAATGTGCCTTCAAGAAGTATTATGCTCAAGCTCTGTTGTTTGATCTAACATCAAAATCTACGACTCTCGACTTGATTAACACCATTTGAGTAATGTCATATGATGTCCTTCCAGCTTGTATGAATCTTTTTGAGTTTAACCCTAAGAGACACGCCAGTACCTCTGGTTTGTGTAGGCCGAACAGCACAATTCAACTTATCAACAACCAGGTTTTTAAGACAGGGTTTATTGCATGCAGTTGACGTCTGACCGTCCACACAGCAAGAGACGATCGATCACTCTATATCGACTCATGATTGACTAACAATGGAATTCAAGCTTGGTGATAGTCACACTGAAATCTGACTTGGTTGGTGCACGTGTACGTATATTCATGCCGGGCTGCGTAGGTGGCCGAGAATGACTGTTGGAGAGAACACTGAATACAGTAAACTGAGAACTGTTGTGCTCTACAGGAGACAGATGGGTAAGTGGAAAGAATGGGTAGAGTACAATCTCCTTGAACACTTCCAAACATCTGTACCAGATATAACGCAGTTAAACGATGCTTACCCGTTGTAAACGGGAATCAATCCCCAGATGTCAAACTGTGTTCACTATTCTACGTTTCTTAAAGTTACAATTGCCAAAACTGTGAGGATTTTTATCTATTTCGCTTGTCCGTCGGTAGCTTTATCCATCAAGCAGGTCAGCTGCTCACGGGGCCAAAAAGACCGGTTTAGAGGGATGAGAATATACTACATATATACATATATATATACTGAAATTTGTACTTCAATTATCGTTGTTGGATGCGGAAATCACCATGGGTCCTCCAAGTTGATCGGCCGCTAACTGGCCCGTGCTACTGCAAGGAAGAAGCATTTCGCTGCCGAGCTTGTTTATTAGAAAATGACAACTGAACAGTTACAGACTATTGGAGAGGGAAGCAAGATCCTCATATGCATCTTGTTTACAAAATCATAATATGCATCTTCTCTTTGAACGCCTCTTCCTGAACTTTCCTGGATATTCACTGACTGTTGCTCGAATCCAAGCAAATGCCACAAAGTCTCTCCAGAAATTTCGCAATAGATCTCCCTTTCCCAAGAGACGCAAAGTGGATTTACAAGAAGAAAACATACTACTCGCATGCCTCCCCATCAGTAGTATCACCGTTG
>NW_008751680.1:451701-463802 GCF_000715545.1 Opisthorchis viverrini | reverse complement strand
CTTTAGATTTCCAACAAAGACTTCCCCATAAAAAATGGTAAGCGCGTGGCCAACGATCGAATTTACTATAACAGTGGGATAGTTATCCTTCATATTGTATTCCTGTATGTTGACAAAATGCAATTTTCGTTCGGCGGTCGGGTAATTGTAGTGGGAAGAGTTGATATCTACATAATTCATTACGCTTGGGTGAGCAGAAACACCAGCTCGTGCCTATCGCACAAATGGTACTTGCTTGGTAGCTGGTCTGACGTACGAGTTATCCGTCTATCCTAAGGTCTTACTAAACACGACTTAACTTCATTCAACTTTTACTCTGAAGGGAGTATCAATGCTGCTCACGAGTGTATGAGCGAAAATGAGTGTGAGTTAAGAATGTGCCTTCAAGAAGTATTATGCTCAAGCTCTGTTGTTTGATCTAACATCAAAATCTACGACTCTCGACTTGATTAACACCATTTGAGTAATGTCATATGATGTCCTTCCAGCTTGTATGAATCTTTTTGAGTTTAACCCTAAGAGACACGCCAGTACCTCTGGTTTGTGTAGGCCGAACAGCACAATTCAACTTATCAACAACCAGGTTTTTAAGATAGGGTTTATTGCATGCAGTTGACGTCTGACCGTCCACACAGCAAGAGACGATCGATCACTCTATATCGACTCATGATTGACTAACAATGGAATTCAAGCTTGGTGATAGTCACACTGAAATCTGACTTGGTTGGTGCACGTGTACGTATATTCATGCCGGGCTGCGTAGGTGGCCGAGAATGACTGTTGGAGAGAACACTGAATACAGTAAACTGAGAACTGTTGTGCTCTACAGGAGACAGATGGGTAAGTGGAAAGAATGGGTAGAGTACAATCTCCTTGAACACTTCCAAACATCTGTACCAGATATAACGCAGTTGAACGATTCTTACCCTTTGTAAACGGGAATCAATCCCCAGATGTCAGACTGTGTTCACTATTCTACGTTTCTTAAAGTTACAATTGCCAAAACTGTGAGGATTTTTATCTATTTCGCTTGTCCGTCGGTAGCTTTATCCATCAAGCAGGTCAGAGACTGTGTTCACTATTCTACGTTTCTTAAGGTTACAATTGCCAAAACTGTCAGGATTTTTATCTATCTCGCTTGTCCGTCGGTAGCTTTGTCCATCAAGCAGGTCAGCTGTTCACGGGGCCAAAAAGACCGATTTAGAGGGATGAGAATATACTATATATATACATATATAAAACTGAAATTTGTACTTCAATTATCGTTGTTGGATGCGAAAATCACCACGGGTCCTCCAAGTTGATCGGCCGCTAACTGGCCCGTGCTACTGCAAGGAAGAAGCATTTCGCTGCCGAGCTTGTTTATTAGAAAATGACAACTGAACAGTTACAGACTATTGGAGAGGGAAGCAAGATCCTCATATGCATCTTGTTTACAAAATCATAATATGCATCTTCTCTTTGAACGCCTCTTCCTGAACTTTCCTGGATATTCACTGACTGTTGCTCGAATCCAAGCAAATGCCACAAAGTCTCTCCAGAAATTTCGCAATAGATCTCCCTTTCCCAAGAGACGCAAAGTGGATTTACAAGAAGAAAACATACTACTCGCATGCCTCCCCATCAGTAGTATCACCGTTGTGATACTTCATAACGCAACCGTTTTACAGGAAGTGCTTTCTATGCGTACACCTGATTCCTGGTCTATACCAGTTTTTGAGTGACGTTTTTCAAGAAGCTTGCGTGTCTGTGGTTTCACGAGAATATCAACTAGTCAAAGACAAATTATCCGCATGGTTTACTCCTGTGGTGGTGAGCATCTTCTGCGTGTTTTCCACATTGTCATGTTATGTCCTTGAAAAAGGGCTTTCACTCTAGTGGGGACTACTGTTAACCACTGTGCTGTACATTTTAGAGTGACATTTTTTGCTTGAACAATTCTCATTTTATAGTTCATGCTTTCCATATAGAGAAGGTTGCTCAGAGGCAGCTGAAATTGTCGAGAATTACTTCCGGAAGAAATCGAAAGCAGGCTCATTGATGCAAAGCACAGAATATCTGGCCAAATAACGCATAACTAGGCTAATTTCCCTCCAAACAGCCCAAATGGCATTCACTAAATTGCCACGAGGTACACGAAATTCAACGCTAGATTGTTGTAAACAGTGCATTTGTGCAAACCTGCATCAGTCTCCATAGAACTCACTGAGCAGAACAGTGTCCAGCTGACAACAAGCTACCGCAAAAACCAGTGTAAACATTTGGCATGAATTCGGATTTTCGATTACAGGCCTTAATACAATGAAGCAACGACAGTCATCGGCGAAAGTGAAACCGTTGAATTAAGAATGGGATATATTCATACAGTGTCCGCCTGCTGAAACAATAAGGCTGCAATAAAGAGTGCGCTTTTGATAACTCTTGATCATAAGTTGACATAAATGTGCAGCAATCAAATCGACAGGACGTGAAAATTTTGGTCACTGAAAAGTTCAGTCAGTTAGATACAGGTTACACAAGACACAAAAATAACGTGATCTTATCGCCTGACTAGCAATCTGCATGAGCACATGACTTGCGCAACTTGGGTCACTATTTAACCTACCAACTGTATCCTTGGCCGGTGAAACTTATTCTGACTGAAATGTCTTCCATCTTCTCAATCTGTGCTGTTCAGAATCATCCTTAGGAGTAGTACAAATGATTGCTGAACTATTCATCCAGTTGCCGTTACGTTGTGCTGACGTTTACATATTGAACTATCTCTCATAGGATACTTGGAAATTTTTATTATCTTTTAGAAGTCTGCCTTCTGTCAAGTGTTGCCCATGCTTATAGGTTTATCGTATAATTTTGAACTGTTCATCTGCCGTCTTTGGACTGGTAAGCAAGTTTTACAGGAG
This sequence comes from Opisthorchis viverrini, assembly GCF_000715545.1. Classification (NCBI taxonomy): domain Eukaryota; kingdom Metazoa; phylum Platyhelminthes; class Trematoda; order Opisthorchiida; family Opisthorchiidae; genus Opisthorchis; species Opisthorchis viverrini. The sequence goes on along the minus strand of NW_008751680.1, from coordinate 460,899 downwards.
TTTGTACGTCCAAATTTACTTTATGGGCCGGCTTTTTTTAATGTTGCCGCTCATGTCTTTGGTGTGGATGTCTGTTCCCGTTTTAAACATGTATGTATAGTTATTCAGATGCTCCCCATCTCTCTTTAATCCGAAATCTTGAAGTCTCAATTTATTGATCAGAAAAGAAGCATTTCTGAACATACTTGTGACCATCTTTTCTCAATCAGGAAAGCGATGAATCGATGATCAAGTCGGGTTCTGGCAGGAAAAAATGAGGCCTTTCAACAGATTTTTCCGGATGAACTGCCAGCAAAATACTTCTCCTCGTGCATATGTTACAGCGCCGATTTTATCTCTATTTGTACCTAGAGTAAGCTGGTTTTCGTACGTGCGAACTACAAAGGGTGAAAATACATCGTTCCATGGGTAAACTGATTTACCCAAGGATTCCCGGAGGATTTCGGCCCTTCTTTCATTTTTGTAACACGTTTTTGCATCACAGGTTCCCCGGATATTTCAACTTTAGTTAACCCCGCCATGGAAAGAATTTGTCATCTATTGTGTAGGACGCTTTCTACATGCTTTTTGCCTCCTGAATAAAATTAGCTGCAATCTGTTCATCCCTGTGCTTTTTCATACCCCAACAGGTGAAACTCGTTCCCTTTCTGACGATCAAGACGCAACCATAGCTTCTGTTTTTTGATCGCTTCCCAGTTACCTGTTCTCTTTCACTATCAGATTACGCTGTTTTTCGGGAGTGATTTTGTGTTGACTCATCCGTAGATGGCAAGTAAATATTTTATGGTGCCCCATAGCAATCTCTTCCACTTCAGATCCCAGCGATCCAGCTCCTTGACTAAACCTATGTTATATATTCACGGTTACTTATCCCTTTTCTTCATTTAACGTCCCTCGATCGGTTTCCACCCGGTTTTTGCCGCAGATGCAGATGTCAGAAGCATTTTCTACATGTGAACTACAACATAAGTAACAGTAATTATTGTGCAGCACCTCCTTGTAAAAAGCATGGAGACGGTTCTTTAAGGTCAGCTATTCTGTTCAAGGTGGTTTCACGCATTGCGAACCTGTGACTTCAAAATAAAAATAACGGAAGCTAAGGTCAGTTACATTCTGCGAGATCCAATCCTGGCGCTTTTGCAGCGAAAGCTTACATGGACTGAGAATGTCAGGTGTAACGCACTATCTGTAAGGTTGTGGAGCGCTCTTCACTAAATGGATTCAGCTGAGCTTCCCGTTAGGACCAGATTACCTTGCAACTGAGAGTATTTGGCCTACTGATAAACTTGTTAGCTCATGTTTGGTAAGTGTCGGTTTGTTCAGCAGTCTGAGCAATTTATTTGCACACGGCTCGTCACCAGTCGAGCTAGGGCTTTTTAATTGGGAGCTCACGGAGGTTATGCGTTTATGTGTTGGCTAATTATCATCGTCTGGCTTCATATGACATCAGTATTGGGTTACTGGTCAACTTTTCATTTGATCGTTGGCTGTTTCAAAATCTCCGCAGTGGAATCCACCTACATCCATTTCGGATTCAGCCTGGCAGCCGGTTGATCTGTTGACCGATTCTGACTCATTGTTTTCAGTCTTTCGTCACTTCAGAACGCTAAGAATCACAACAGACAAACTGATGTCTGAAGCGTTGGAACTAGCCGTGTATGCCAGCGTGAATAGAATACGGGGTACAGAACCAGAACGCATGTAGAGGGCGGTTCTAAATCATTCGAGAGAACGTGAGGCTTTGTGCGGTAATCAGTGAAATTAAGGTTAAAGTACCAAACCCTAGCAGAGTCAGATTCACTTGATCCGACAAGCCCAATGTTTTAAAACACAAGAACCAAGCAATTCTTTGAGTGACACTCAATAATAGTGCTCTATTATTATTCAGAACTAGATAGGAAAGGTCTCAAAATCTTTCGTGGATTTAGTGATAATGCTTCCTGACTCATTTGTAGCTGGAGTCATCCACACCAACCGACAATAGGGAACTTCCGACTAATATTCAGCACTGATTTAGTCGGCTATTTGTAAAAAAACTCAGCAGCTGACCCAACAGCCGCCGTAAAGCTCAGTCAAACGGATAGCTTATTCATTCAGCTTGAAAAATCATTTTTGTCGAAACCAAAACCTTAGAAGTACTTAGTCTCTGCCACTGGGTTACCTTGATCTTCTGATTGTCCACATTTGTATATCTGAAAAAAACAGTGTTTAAATTCTGTCAGAAGTATGTTAAAAACGTTTTCCGTCGCACACCCTATTCAGCGGTGTCCGAAAAGACCCATCACGATAACAGATTACGTGAGTCTCTAAAGCATTCTTCGAAGAAACAACGGCAAATTTGTTACCTGACTTTCCGTTACTTCATTATGATGGTATTGCAGACTTCATGATTGGATACTCGAAGTTAGACGCTGACTGTGTCACACATTCGCTGTGATACCAGCTCAGTGGCAGGTAACTTGTCTATCGGCGCAAGGCTTCTAGATGGCAGGAATGTTTTCCAGGTATCAGCTGATGGTTCTGGCTGCAAGTGCAGTAGACAGAAAACGGGATGTACTATTCGAAGGTGAATTCGGGGTTTTATTCAATGGTCATCTTCAGTTCAAAAGCAGGTTAAAAGCAGGTTTACGACCTTTATTGTGGATGAGGCTCGCGTGACGAGAGTACTCATTATAGGACCAAACCGCAGTGCTCAGAGGTTTGTGAGACAGGAATTCCGTGGAAGATACCTTAGGTTGAAGGCTACAGTCGATGTCTACTTTGGTTGGAAGTGGCAACATATACAGTTAAATTCCTACCAGCAATTACACCAGACGTGCCTCAGCAACACTGCTTTACTACGCGCCCGTCTTATCTAGGTAGCTTCCAGGTTTTTGCCCATGGGGTTTGAACTTCTTCGTCTGTCCTTCTGACTTGGAAAACACTGGATTCCACAACCCCACCGTACTATCTGCTAATAACTCAGATCAGTGAAAAAAACTTAACTAAACCTGAGATCATCTTTTGGTAGTGTGAGATTTTTAAATTTTTACTGGAGGTTTCGTCCTGAAATTAAGGCGAATTTATGCCTAAAACACAAGAAGCGCTGCATAACTGTTTCATTTCCATCCTTTCTAAGTGCGAGCTGATGACGCTGCTGTTCAGCCGCTAGTACCTGAGTGGTTACCTGTTCCACCTGCTAGCCGAAGGTCAGGACTTTTAAACACCTTACTGGACAGCCGTGAGATGTGCACAGCTGATAATTTCAAATATGGATAGAATAGATGCGCAATGCTTCTAGGCTTTTCAGCGTATACGGGCTTCACTGACGGAACAGGGATCTCTATGGAATATTACCAAATCTCCCCAACTAGCCATGTATCAGTAGGCAGCTCAGAGAAAGGGTAATTTTACCATATATGTGAAACCTTCTTTTGAGAAGTCCGCACTCGAGAATCCAGTCAATACATGACCCCGTGATGTGGTTTCGATTATTAATGGATGTGAGGCTGTCCTGTCTAAGTGAGAGCTAGTCAAACCGCTAATTAGCGATTTGTGGCCAAACAGTGAACTGTTCACTCTCTGGCCAAAACTCTGAGTTTCTTGAGATGCCTACTGCTGATGCCTTCTAATAGGAATAAGACAGGTGTACAGCGCCTCTCCACGTTTCAGCAATAACTGACTTCACTTACAGCATGGAACTTTAAACTTTAGAAACTTTAAACTTTAGAAACTTTTAGAAACTTCTAGAAACTTTTAGAAACTTTAAACTTTAGAATCTTACGCAGTTCTAGGTTGTCTGGCAAATAATTACTACTAGAGTTCTCTGGGCTAGAATTTTTAGTTCAAGTGGTTAGTTGTATCGAAGACTTAGTTCTGTTGATTCTTGGGTCCCGATGACAGATAAAATGTGTCACTCCCATTAATCGTCCACATTTGAGGTGTTTTCGACTCACAGGTTCAATGATGAATGATGACCAATTATGATGAGTAAATTCACTACCTGAAACGCCTGCCTTTTCATATCACTGACACAGGTCAGCAGAAGCGAGAACACTTTGAGATACGAGCCAAGTGAACTTTTTAAGCCAAGCGTTGAACATGGTAAGTTCCAGTCGCGCTCCCAACTAGTTGAATAATCCGCAAGAAGTATGAAATCGTACAGCGTAAAACATAACATAGATCCGTTGATTTCAAGCCACAATGTAGCGCCCCACAGAGACAAGTCTGCTTTGCCTCAAGCAAGATAGCTTTGAGCGAAAGAATGAATAGGTTGCTATACATTTTTTTGAGTGAAATATCTGATAACTCATGTTTTTTTCAGAAGGTAGCATTGTTGTTTTCTCTGGTTAAGCTCCCGTAAGTTTGCTGAAGAATCGCTTCAAGCGATTCTGTAGTATAAAACTTATGCACGAAAACCTTTCACAGAGTGGAAGAGTTTCGACTGTTTTTGCAGTAAATATGAGGAATGTATTTACTCAAATTCAAGTTGAAAATGACCTGAGCCACAATTTTTCCACAGTTAAAAGGGTCAATTAAGTTCATGAGTTTCACCAAAAAAATCAAATAAGCTAGGTTATTCTCAGGTATTAGTGACGCTCTAGTATCTTTGGTAGCTCCTTAAGGTAAAATCCTATTGGGAGAAAATCACGAGAATAACCTCGCACCAAAGCTCTTTTTTTAGGAATGTCCATCAAGCATATGCATTACTTAGTTAGGATTAAAACGCTCCTACCATGATGCTTGTTAGAAGAAACAGCAGATGTGTCTTGAGGCTTCTGAGCATTCGATTACATTCGGAGAAATATCAGACAGACAAAGATCTTAAAACGGGCTTCTTAATATTAGAGAAATTCCCTGTGATTCATTAAACTGGTTATCAAACAGGTTACCAACGCGGTTTCTACCGTGAAACTGAAAATTTAACGAGTGCACTGACACTTCTCATTTCAAAAGCTACGAAAAGGTATGCTTCCTAGGTGAAGTAACAATTATTACTACCTTCAAACAACGTGAGGGTTTCACACAACACTCAGTTAGAAGCAGTATTCTAATTGCATTGTGTGCAAAATAAATTCACGCATTTTCATCGTTCGGTCTAGAAATTATCACCAAACTATCTCACATACGCAGGAAATCGCACGTTATGAGAAAAAGATGGTGGATAAACGGAACACTTGAGTAAGATTAAACCGATAAATATTTGGTTAGTTCTTGGTACGTGATGTTGCCACGACAACGGAAATCAGCCTTCATGCAACTAGTTTAACATTAAAACTTATGTTACATATTTCGTTTGTTGGGACTAGCTACCATCACTGAAAATATTTTTTTACCCAAGACGTGGAAACCTTGGACCTATTGGCCTGGTGGGATAAGTTGTAGGCACATAATATGTGCACAAATACTTATGTCACCGTAGAGCACTCGCTAGAGAGAACGTCTCAGTGAACCTTTCAGACTGTGACGGAAGAGCCGAAACCCACTTGACCTTATGGGAAGCGTTGAGCAGCATCAGGTTTTAAAGCGTAGGCGATACCAGTTGACATCACGTCCAACTAGTAACACACGACAGATGTTTTCCCAGTGATTGCTAATGTTTTACAGCACGAAGTAAATAATTTATTCGCACTATTGTAAACCCTGGTTACAGTGTACGATTCCAAAGCTGCAACAAAAATCCACATCAAAGGCAATTAAACTGTCTTTTGCTTTTCAGCAGGAAGGGTTACTTAAGATAACGCTACTATGCAAAAGTAAATAAACTAAACTGGCGGAAAGTTTATCACACAGATCGTATTAATACATAGGATGCCAGCATCAGTCTCAGTTTCACAAGCACCATCATCAAAAACACTCGTTAATGGCGGTCGATCAAGATAGGAAGATAATGAAATGCTGTTTGTTGACGCAACAACACCCATAAGGTTTCTAAAATCTCGTCGACAGCTAATGACTTATTTTTCATTTCTTCGGTCTCATTAGGTCGACGCAGTCCTCCAATTTCCACTGACCTTCTACAACAGAAAACTGCTTCCATCAAACTTATGATTATATATATATATATATATATATATATATATAAGCACATCAACATTAACCCGGTCCACTGGCAACCAAGAACACAAATACAATCCAATTACTCGATTAGAAACAGTATAATAACGAATAGACCAATCGAATGAAAGAGAACTACCAATAAGACAGTCAAATCGGTCAATTAAATGGTAGGGAAATAAAACACTGCATAATGCAACCTATCAGTGAAGATCGAGCAACAGGTCTGATAAATTAAAGGCGTCCAGCAAACCAACCTGGTGCATTGATTAATGCCACAATATCACCCGAATTCCAAGGCGATCGACAGACTTCCGTGGAAACTACCCCACGCTCATTAGAGCTATGAGTACTGCTTAAAAGCTACATGAAATCAGGCAGAATTGAAGGAAATACCTGGATGACCGCATGTAGACTATTTTTATTTGCTGTTGACGAAGCGCTCATTGATCTTACACTAGCTAGTGACCTAAGTAGGTAAACTGAACATAAGAAGGATACTCCTGTGACTTTGCAAGTATTAGTGCCAGTTACTGGATGTATCATGGATCAGTAGTGGATGATCTATCCGTTACACAGAACACCGAGGCACCTCAAAGTGCTGATGAATTGGACGACTCGGTGGAACTTTATTTTTAAAGCCGCTTATTCAGCTGAGTGGCCTGGATGCTTAAGAGGCCCTGTCATGAGTAATAAGCTACTCCTGCCCCAAATACTTTTGTGGATGAGTTTCGTGTTTGTTCTAACTTTCAGCTTTCTACGGGCTACATGAATCATGCTGTTCCCCAAGAAATTACCCTTCAAATTTTTAATGATTGCTACACCGCTGTGCACATTTTAGTTTCTTCAATTTCCGGTATATATGAGTGTCGGACAGTAACACGCTAGGTATTGGTGGCACTGAACCTCAAGTACTCGATAACGATAGCAGGATTTCACTGGTTCTTTACATCCGACTAAACTTCTAGTATACATATTTAGCATTAACGAATTGGTCATATTATAAAGTCTAAATGGTTCTACAAATGTAACAGAACGCTAAAATGTAGTTAAAAAGGCCGTTTAAAACCTATGGTAGCTTCGGGAAGAGAGATTATTATTATTATCATCACAAAAAATCTTTCGACAGAAGGTAGCCTGAATCCTATAAGTTCGGTTAGTTTGATCAGTAGGTAGGATAAACTTGGGGTAATCGAATTCTGGAGGCAGTTCACACATGTCCTAGTGAGATGTGAGGTCAGGTTGGAGGCCTCGAAATGAACCCATTTCCAAATTACATGCGCGTTAACGGGAGACTCAACCAAAACTCTCGTTTATGCTAATCTTCATCCTGATGTGCTACCGTCTCAGTATTCCGTTAGCACGATGCTCCAGGTTTCGAACTATGGTTATTTGTCATAACACGTTAAGGATATGTTAGGTGGAAACGTCCACCACATTCTATAATTTTGGGCTGATCTCGTGTGGCCATTCCCGAGTTTGGATCAAACTCACCGGATTGAATGCGTTTACTGAGACACATCCATTTGCTAGTTTTTCTAGTGCTAACGAGAGACATCCTTATATGTTTTTGTATTCGAAGGGAATACTTTAACTACTGGAATATCCTGTCAGCTGAAACGTAAGACAGCCTTCGTGAAACACAATCATTCATTCACTTACTATATTTATCCGGCTCATGTCTCTGCTTCTCTTAGATGCCGCATTTATAGAGTGACTGCTCACTTTTGAGGTGCTTACAGTCAGTGGGATACCTTCATTCAATAGAAACAGAAAACAGTTTTAAAAATCCCTGGAAAACTTGAAATCGACCAACATTGTTCAAGAGGTTTTAGGATTCCATGGAGCTAACTGACTGCGAAAATGTGGCAGTCGCATTAGGGTATGGATACTACCATGAGTGTTACTCGTTCGTTCTTCGAGTTGTCAAGCAAATCGATAGTCAAACATGCAACTGAGAATGTAGGTAAACCTGATTTTCCTCTTTAGAATAACGATAACATGCGACTCGGAACCCATAATTCTAAGGCTAAGCTTCCAGTACAACTTAAGTTAAGCACCGTTGGTAGGGTCTAATAAGAGTGAACCTCCGGTCCTTTGTGTGTAATAACTGGGAAAATCATGTTAAATTGCAAGCATTCGACACAAAGAAGGCCTTATCTCACGTGATGCTGACTTCTTACTGCAACATAACCCCAACGGGTACTGCCTTACTGAGTGCGGCCTAAATCTGCACGAAAAATGGGAAGCGCTGCACCAGATCGAATCAACAATGCCGGTATAGGAACTTGGAACATGTGAAATGTCAGACAAAAGCGTTGTCATTAGTTTACGGGCACACACCGGGCGCAACTTATTGAGTACTTCCGAAAGGGAAGACGTGACTTGTTTTTACAATTCCTTGAGCCACCCCAGTCACTGTCCTGGTTCTCCTAGACAGACTAAATTGCCTGCTTAGAATTCGCAGTCGAGAAGCACTATGGACGCTTGAAACATACTTGACAGCTCGCCTGTTATTGAGTGACTTTCAGAGTCCTCTTACATGTATCGGCAATCCCTAGGGTCATAGCCCGGCACAGACGAAAGTATGAACTGGTGATGAGCTCTGACTCGGGCTCGAGCCCAATGGGAATACCTCCTTGTTGGGAGTCGAGCGGAATAACTGCGCCAAAACAAGAGGTCTGGTCAACTAAAGTGATGTTAACACAATTCACAGATCGGCCGGACCCCTACGACACAACGAAATCACTAGGATGCCTGAAGATTTCAGTAGACTAGCCTGATTGGTCAACTTTATTGCTATAATCATAGGACATACATACAGTCTGAAGAACAGGTTAGGAAATACTCACGCTGTCTTTCTGGAACTAATGATGAGTGCTCACTACTGCTGATACTGAAAATGATGACGATCATCACAATGATATTGATTAAAATAATGATGGTGATGGTGGTACTGATGATGATGATGATGATGATGATTATAGTAATGATGAGTGGGAAAGCTGTAGGAGGCCTGCATTCAGAGAAAGATGGTCACCCGAATCTGACCGGATGGAGCCACGGGAGGGGGACAGACGCATCTATTGCTATTACGCGGGACTCATCCATGGAAGAGAATGCAGAAAACATGCGAACAATTCTGGCGTTTTGAAATCAAGC
>NW_008751680.1:412586-451678 GCF_000715545.1 Opisthorchis viverrini | reverse complement strand
CGATAGAGGAATGACGAAACAGGAAACTGTACTGCTAGAGTGTCATAGTTTTAATCTTTGAAAAGATAGGTGCGTGATAATATCATCCTAAGAAATTCACGCCAAAATAGCTGGGTGCACTGTAGGAAGTCAACGTCCCTGACCCATCATACATATATATTATTCTGCACAAGATGGTATAATTTTTTGACCATGAGAGTGGATGGCACGGAAACTAACAAATCGTTGTCCCCATGCAATGAAATGTAGTCATTTTCGTTGCTTTTGCACGACAGTCCGATGAGTGTGGTTCAGTGACAACGTATACTGCGGTTTAGCTGTGACCCGAGACTTTGTAGCGGAAAGCGGTTATTGTGATATTTTTTCTTACGCAACATGAGAATATCTCACCTAATTCGGATATGGATGAGGTGCTGCGGTTCTCTGGTTCGTCTTAGCAGAGCTTACAGGAAACACAAAGCAAACAGTTCAGTTCAATCAGCTGTCTTTGAAACTTGCTTTTGAGAGTAATCTGGGTACAGACAGGTTTACTCAAGGCGTATTTTCACCTGGGGGACGCATTTTAGATGGACGTAGATTGTCACTGTTTACATCTCCTCTGGTTACTTATCTTTTAACCTGCAATTGTGAACAAACCGCCAGAATTTATGACCCGACAAACGGCTGAACGTCCCGAGGATCATAACTCTAGTCATGAGGAGTATTCACATCCAGAATTGCTGTTGTCAACCAAGAGGCTGTGTTACATCGCCTACCGATTACCACAGAACAGCTGCCAAATGGCTGAGCCAAACGGCTGCCAAACAACCTCACAACTTTCGAATCTGCCACTAACCACCTTTTAACAGTCAGTCTGTGTGTTCTAAGGAATTTGTCTATGCCGTCGTACTGAAATGGCCTAGAGCTGTTCTTCTCTAAGTTATTCGGACTGATTGCCATAACTCAAAGTTACTTATCTTTTAACCTGCAATTGTGAACAAACCGCCAGAATTTATGACCCGACAAACGGCTGAACGTCCCGAGGATCATAACTCTAGTCATGAGGAGTATTCACATCCAGAATTGCTGTTGTCAACCAAGAGGCTGTGTTACATCGCCTACCGATTACCACAGAACAGCTGCCAAATGGCTGAGCCAAACGGCTGCCAAACAACCTCACAACTTTCGAATCTGCCACTAACCACCTTTTAACAGTCAGTCTGTGTGTTCTAAGGAATTTGTCTATGCCGTCGTACTGAAATGGCCTAGAGCTGTTCTTCTCTAAGTTATTCGGACTGATTGCCCCAAATAACTCAAAGCCGTCCAGTGCGACAGCTGATATATCATAGATTTGTTCTCTGACAAACTGTTTAACTTCTTTCCCTTTGCAAAGGCACGTGATGGAGATGGACATTTATTTGAGACTTGTAACAGTGTTGGGTTGAGGTATTATTGAGATGAAACCCTGCGTCAAACACTTGTTGAACCGAAAGAGCTACAAAATAGCCTCAGTTTAAAATCCGGCTGGTATTCAAGGAGCCGAATGCTACTGCATACAAGGTCGATGAAAACCTGTTTACAAAATTAGCCTGTTTAGCCTTCTGGAGGCCCATCGTTAAACTGTAGTCATTGCTTGCCTTTTTGTTAACCGGATTCCTCTTTAATCGCATACTGGAGCATTCATCTCAAAAACGTTCAGAAGTTTCAGGTACTGCGCATATCAGAATAGCGACCTTGGATATTTGTTGGCTAACAAGAAGCAAGATTCCTATTTTCAGGACGCCGCTTAGTCGGTTGGCCTTATGAACAATGACCGGTCATGCGTAGCAGATCCTCTGCTCTAACAGCAATGAAAACCCATGCACTAAAGTTAACTTCACTTTTAGTTGAATACCTCGACCGTGCCTATACAAACTCGTGAAGTCCCATGATTTTTTTACAACTTGTGGAACATTTTCCGATTTCTAATCCCAGTCTGTTGTGGTCCCCCCAGACGTGCATCCGTGGAAGAGTTGGGCTTAATGCTCGGTTTGCAAAGCTCGACAGAGTTTTGAACTCGTTTGTTCCCCATAGAGATAGAGTTTATTTCTTCAAATTCTTGAGCGCCATAGGTGTGCTAGACGTGAAGTGGTGTGATCCTAAAGGAAGACGGAAGAGAACGTTGTTCATGTAACCTGGTCGCGTGTTAGTATACGCATCGTTCACTCCCTGTTTTCATAAGAGACTCTTGATTGTAGCTGTGATACTCAAACTTTGTTTGTGGGAATGCACTACAGATATCTTATCCTTGTGCTCATTTCGCAGAATGTGTAGGTTTCGGGCCAGTAAGACGTAAGTTAGTGTCGACTCACGTGTTAATATTTCGTATGAAAGGTCATAGCTCGAAGATCTACTCAACAGCGGATCATAGGATAAGGGCTTATACGGTAGAAATATTCAGTGTTATCACACTGTTGATCAGCCTACCATAGCTGGTCATCTGGAGTAAAACAGGAATTCTTTGCTTTTCAAATCTATCATCATTCAGTTCAGACAGCTAGTTTTACGTGACACAGACGTGAATTAGTTCCGTTGCTAACGATCTACAGCGTATTGCTCTTCAAAGACCGTAGTTTTGTTGTGGCTCAGTCGTTGCTGCTAAAGTTCACTCTTGAAGCTTGTAAGCCTAGATCAGTCTTCCACCATGTTCCGATTGGCAGGTGACGACCGTTTATGACAGCGTGTGGATTTCATCCAGTAAACTTTCTCTTACTGCAGAGGAAGAAATGTGGCTTTTTGGAACTTAGCTTCCAAAATGCGAAAGGGAAAGAGCGTTGCACTGCAGCTCTGGGACTAGGTCTCAAACATCTGGAAGTGAGTGACTTTATAAGATCAATAACAAAAATCGTCCGAATCACCCCAAGAGAAAGAGCAATGCTTACGCTCATCCGTTTTTTGCCTCTTCACCATAGTTACTGTCCTACTTTTCAACAAATGCATTGTTTTGTAAACTTTGTTTACTTATCGACCTGAAAGTAATTTACTTCGTGTTCGAGAGAATGAACAGGTGGAATATGTGTGCCGAAATGCCTAACTCCCACATCCAAACAAGAAGCCATCCTTCAACGATGGACGTTACGACCGACCGATTTTCAGGGAAACCTCACAGAGAGTTGCTTTTTGGTCGGCCGAAGCTTGAGGTAATAAGGCTTGAAATATATTCACCAGTCCAGAGAATTTTTTTTCAAAAATTGTTGAGACTATAAAGTTGTGAATCGTTATGTATCAATGTTCGACAGCATAACTTCATCCAAACCACTATCTTCATCCGTCATCTGCACTTCTTATCGGTCCAATTTTAGGTAACTCTGCATGTTTGCTATTCTTCTAATTAGAATCGAAACGATCTCCATGACTTTTCCTTCTCTGTTTTGGACATAATAAAGCAAGGTTTTTATTCTGTTCTGGCGAGTGGACCCATCTGCTGTAATGTGGCAAGCTACAGCATATTCTTCTCAGCCCGTAACAGACGATCTCGTCTTTCAATAGGTTCCTCGTCACAGGGTTGCATTCACATCGTCCGTCCATCGTCAGGCAGCTGAAATGGACTACATAATTTTTCAGACAAACAACCATGCTAGTATAAGTCTCTAAAGAACTGGGTACTTTATAATAATTTGGTCCTTCCTGATCATGTTAACCGGTAGAAACTCAAACAGTGTGTCAAAATGGGGCACGGTAGTTAACACAAGTTACAAAGGCCTTCTCGCGCAAGTAATAACGTACTGAATAAAGTGTTTAATACATTTTGGAATCAGTTAATTTTTACATGGTCCCTATTCAAGACATAAAGTTGACTACATAAAATAATTTTGTACTGGTCAGTTCAACCAGGGTGTACCATCGATGTATAGTCGGAACTTCTCAACAGAACCTTCGTAGTGTGGTTTTTAGAGGCAAAGTTCCCTGGTGAACTAGATAAGAAAAGCAAACTTCTCACCCCACAGTTTGGCAGTAACGCAAACCGGTCTTCAGCCGGACATTCATCACGTGGAAGTTTCGTGCAGCCACAGGAATACTGAAAATCTAGAAATCAGAACTTGCGCACCGAAAATGCAAAGCGCATGTTTTACTAGGGAGGCATTTCGCACGTTTTTATCTGCAGATTGTGACTGTCAAATTGGGGTTGTCCACGTGATCCAAAATCGTCCATTTTTTGCACAAGTCTTTTAAATTCCCAGACTTTGTGGACGTTTTCCTATCCATTCACTGATTGTATCTGATCCCCTTATATAAATCAGATAGTTAGATCCATTAATTGTAGGAAAAACCATGAATGGATCTTAGAAAACGCTTACAGCGACTCTTCTCAGCGATTCTTCTCAAGCAGTTATAGAACAGGATTTACCAGAAAGAAAAACAGCCACTGTCGTTTGATGTTACGTGTACCGCTGCTCAAGTTTCAAGTATTTGATCCATGTTATTCCGACCTGGCCGAAATCCCACTTGCTGTACTGCAATTTGCGTCTCACCTTCCGAACTAATTTGACAGGTGTCATTCTTACACCTCTAAAGTTGGCACGGTCGTTCCTGGTGCCTTTGTTAGTGCTCTAGTTGTGATGCAATGAAACTGAGTAACAGAAGGTGACCAGCACTAACAAATATATGTCTTATTAGAATAATGATGAATGCGATAATTAGGTGCTTCTAGATAACTATAGATACTATGCGAAAAATGGAATAAGTTGAAGAGTTACTTATCGTTTGAGGACAACTGTTAAGAGTTTCTGAGAGAATTCTCTGGACGAGGGAACGTGTCTTGTCTGCAGTATAGCCGCCACGCGTGTTCCGCAGTTAGCCGTGCAGACTTGTAGAGCTCGGTTGATTTTCCGTATATGCGCGTGCCTGAGTGTTTTCTGGCTGAGTAGCATGCTTAATGATTGTGTGCAGTGTGAAGAGAGGGGTGTCTTCTCTTCATATCTGTTACTTGCACGAACATGAATACAACCTGACCTGATGTGTTGAAGCTCGTAAGCCGGGCACATGACGCACGTGGTAGCCGCGTAAACAAAAAATGGACGGAAAGTTTACTGTACATGTTGTAGGCCAAGGTTGCGTCATCATCATCGTCACTATCGACGGCATGACATCACTGTTCAACACCGATGCTTCTCTGCTTAAGGGAGGCATCAGCAGTAACCTGTTTTCGCTTACCCGCCCTGCTGTGCGCAGCAAGTAAGGCGACCCGGCTGATAACACTTCGCGATGGCCGATTTGGAGTTTATTGTTAGACGTATGTATCATGGCTGAACGTGGACTGTCAGAGTGCTCGCACCTAAGCAGGGGGTGATTAGGTTCCCGAACCAAAGCCTTTGGCTCAAAAGCCTGACCGCAAGGCAGCAGTGGTTGGCGGGAAATACAAGTGCATTACCATTTCAACGGAACATGTCGCCCCATGTTCCAACCCCCAACTTGGAGGATCAGGAGACTGTGTTCGTCAGATCTCTAACCATTGACCAACTCGGTATAAGAGACTCTGAGTGTCGCGAGGACACCCCTAGTGCCTCGGCGGGTCGCTGCGGCGCGCGAACCGTCACATCACGGTAAGGTCCAGTTTCTTCATGACGGTTGAAAGGGGGACAGATTTTGTCGCGCCATTCGAAGGCAGATAAGTATATTAAAAATTCATGAAATAGGGGCTATAAAATGGCAAACTGCATGTCATCTAGAATGAGCCGAACAAGGAATGTAAGTCCCAGGACAAATAGCCAGCGGAGCGACTGTTAAAAATATCCCACCGCCTTACCATATGCCAGCATTCCGGTCCCCAAATTTTGATCCAATGGCAGCTTGCGTTTTTCCTTCAGGCTTCTTGATACTGTCAGACGGACGTTTCCTTTGATTTTATCGAGTTACCGCATTTTCCATTTCAGTATCTCGCTTTGACATAATAAGCAGTTCTGATTCATTTCATCGTCATTATCATCTACTTTAAGGAGATAGGTTTGGTGGGTCCAAGTTTGTCCATAGTTTTTACCAGTGAGCTTAACCAAGTTGACCTCTTAACGCATCACTGATTCGAATGACATTTTTACGGAGTTGTCGAAATCCTATTTGGTATTTGAGATGTGGTACGCATCAAAATGTCTGACTGTAAATTTGTCTATCTACCACTCACGATGGGATGTGAAGAAAAAGTACTTTTGAGCGCGGTGACTGGAGAGGGGACGTTCGCGTTAATTCTGTTTACCAAGTTAACCCCACTGAAAAAAATCGATTCTATTTACGAGAAATACACTCATTTGCAAATCAATTTGGTTTTCACTGGAGGCTCAATCGAATCTCTCGTTTATGATGTCCTCCAGCTGAATGTGCTGCACACAGGCCGCCTCATGATTCAGTTGGTACGATATTCGAGATATCGCAGTATATTTTCATAGAGGAAACTACTCACAAGGTTGCTGAAAACTCTTCGACAGCCCACGACCGGTTTCGCCCTTCTTGGGGCTCATCAGGTGGGCGCTGGCTACATTTTTTTAGCTGACGCTAAAAAATTCGACAAATTAGGCTGGCACAACAGAATGAATGTCTCTGGTTGCGTCCAAACCAAATGATGTTGTAGTATGTACAAAAGCAGCCGAAAACAAAGTGGAATGTATTGGTTACTGAGGCGGAGATGCGACCGCCTACATAGCACTAAATCGTCAATCCGGATAGGAAACCAAAAGCAAACATAGATTTGTCGATCTAGGCAATAGTCGTTGTCTGTGGTCCGTGTTGGGGGGTTTCTCGCCACATGGCTCCCTTTCTTCATGTAAAGCCTACTTATCAAGGTATAGAAGTCAAATACTTGACAACGTGGTTTGCGACACATTTGGTTTGCTGTAATACAGTCCAAACAGAGGTACACTGCTCCACGTTTCCGGATGAGCGCTGGCTTTACTGGTTTCAGCACAGACCAGCAAAATGGTAGGAGTCACTTGTATATCCTCAACAGGAGGCTCCCATCCAGCTGATACTAATGCTAGGCAGTTCAGAGAGAGGAAGATGTTATTGGTTAGCTTGGGTTGGTCATAATTCACCGTGAGTAACTTACTATGGTGCTCAGTGTTCCTGATCAAAAATGCAGCCCAGGAACGGACGATGGTAAATGAACCTTTCCAGGTGAGTATAACTTGGCCGGAGCATTGGGGTTAGTTAGGTTGGTGCAACCATCCAGAGTCAACCATCAGGAATGAAATACATTGCATTATATTTTTCGGCGCCTCTGAAACGTAACCAGATGCTTGTATCCTGGCTGTCATGACAACTCTTATGAGCATGATGAGATGAAATCCGATTGTATATTGCAGCAGTTGCAAGAACCGAAGGTCTTACCGATTTCTAGAATCTGTGTACGTAATGACGCGACCCTACTCCATATTTTGGAGAAGTCACAGACTGCATTGCATCTCACTGTGTTAAATGCAAGAAGTTGTTCGTTTTCCAGGGCATTTTTTAATAAATTCAATCAAAATAATGGTCCACCTGTGTTTTATTAGAAATCTCTGTAACCGTAATTGAGGCCCTTTTGCGCGCGAATTCCTTTCTACCTTTACTTGGGGTTAAAAACAAGCCACTTCATCAACATTGACTAGATTTGACATTCTAGTATCCTTCCAGTATCATTTATGTTCATGCCTTAGGATGCAATCTCTGATGTTCCATAAGTTGTTAACGGTATCCTTGGATTTCTGTGTGAACACGATGTGAAATTTTCAGGAGGCTTTTCGCCGAAGTTTTCCAACCAAATTCATCTCAATCTTCTAGGAAGGTGGTGAATCGTCTTAATCTGACCTATAGAGAAATTGCATAGAGCTGTAAAATATGAAGTTAATTCAAACCACTGCTCAAAGAGACTGGCGCGTCATGTCCTCGATTGTTTTAACGCCTCGAAAACCACTTTAATTGTAATCGTTGAAGTATAGCCGCACTGCAGCTGACTTATGAATCTCAAAGTTCTTTGGCCTTTGAGTTGGCGTCACTACAGTGACTGTCTTTTTTGTCCCAGGTTTGTTGTAGTAGTACAATCACGTTTAGCCATTGGTTCCAAAGGTCCCAAAGAGTTCCAAAAAAAAACTCTTCCGGTTGTTTCATACATCTGACGTCATCCCGCCGGAATTGCGTCCGAATCGAATGGGAAGATTTCACTCGACGTTTTTTTCTCGTCACCATTCATACATTTGGGTCTTCATTTGGCTGACGGCTTTTGCATACCCAGTTAAATCGAACAAAGGCCCTGCCTACCTCTAGTTCCTCTGTACTAATTTTACCGACATTCGACGATATCCCGGAATAATATCGTGGTTCAGGTCACCCAATTTGCAGTTAACTCAGTCCGAATTCGCCTCATTGTAACACAGTTTATGTCCTCGGATCGTTCTGATGGAACTTAACACACCGCTTTCCAACACTTGAGTATGATGGGCAACTGGTAGGCATAGATTTCATGAGGAATTCATAGATCTAATCAGTTCATATTTGTCAGTCCATTCTCCAGAAGCGGGAGCTTCATGAAGGCTCAGATTTCCCAACAGTGAATTTCTACACACTATGTTGGAGTGGGCTAACTCTGTAACCAAAGGGATATCAAACAAGATGCTACGATCTTACGATCCATCATCGTAAAAGACTACAATTTACGAATAATTCTCGGGTTTCATTAAATAGCTCTGGCCACGAGCCATTAGAAATTCTATCGTACACAGTGCCATTACAGATACGTGTGCCCGAAAGTTTTCTCTACGTTTACAACTGAATATCCATATGCTTCATGCAGCCCTTCCCTTCTTCAAATCAAAACCACAGTGTCCCAGTTGGTGGTACAACACTGCCTGATGATTATCGTTTAGCTGTAAAACACTTTCGATGTCTAGCTCCTATGCCATCCGATGGAAGCGGTGGCTGTCAGGCTGCCAGAGCCTGGATAGGAGCAGTAAAGATACCGGGTTCGGGTTCGAACCACGAACCGTCCGGTCAGTAAGTTCGAACCTTGTTCACCGAGCCATATCAAGCGCACACGCTATCAGTAATTCTGTTTGAAACTAGACGTCCGGAATCCAGAGTGCTCACACGACTAATTCTACCGCTTTATGAAGAACACCCCTGATATGTTTTTATCAAAACTCAACCTTTTTATCATTTTCAGTACTAAAATAGCTAATTAAATAGCTAATTAGCTAGGCTATGAGCATATAACAAGCTAACCGTCCTTGAAAAATTATGTTTATAGAGTTCCCTTTCTGTAATCTACCATGGATGCATGTTGTACATCTATGTGGCTGTGGGCTGATTGACTAGAACTGTTTAGTGGTAGTCTGGTATTTGGGGAAGTCAAATTTTGTTGTTTGGTTTATGTGAACTGTATGTGTAGTGAGCATTGAATAAGATGGTCTCCGAGGTAAACTGCTCAGGTATTTGCTAAGAGCTCTTCGATAGCCCAAGGTCGTTTTCGTCTTTTCTTGATGCTCATTAGATAGGCGCACTCCACGGGATTTGGGCAGCCTGATACTTTACGTAAACCCAAATCATGCACAACTCCTTAGACTGAACGTTTACGGAAACTAGGGGACTCCTACTTAGTGATTTCAAAGAAGGACAAAACCGGTTGCAGCAATTTCTCAAACACCCTACCACCTAAAATTCCAGACGGATTTTGTGAAGCACATTGAGTTGAGGAATATCAAAAGAGAGGGGTTCACCGGGGATACGGCTGAGTCTGCCGTTATATCCAAATTTGTTTGCAAATGAGTGTATTTCGCGAATTGTTGTTGACTGTTTACTGCCAGATCTGGTAGGATTTGTCCTATTTCGTGTTGTTTCCAAGGTAGCATTCGAAAGTGGTACCAGGAGCCTGTGTCATCTACAAGTAATTGCGATTTCGTGACATTTTCAGATGGTTCTAATTCACTCAGAACCACCCTCGATTAGACAGTCGTCATGTAAAAAGCCGATCCTTTCAACCTATTTTAGAAATCTAGCCTTCAAATAAGCACTAAGTGATTTGGGCGACCCACCTCCATTTTTCGTGTATTTTGGTTGCAGAATCATTGGGTGTTTAACCATTCTCCTTAGAGGCAATCTCTTTAGTTGACATGCCGCCTTCTTCTTTGGCTCGGAACTGCTACTTTTTGCCAAGTTCACCAGATATTACTGATTCTCATTCAGGCTAATCTCGAGGATATGGAGAATTCGTCTACCTGTTGAGCCCGAAAAATGGTGAAACCGATCGTGGGTTGTTGCAGAGTTTCCAGCAAACATATGAGTAGCATGTTCTGTCGAGATTCTGACTTGTCTGTGTGCTATAGTCATGTCAGTGCTCCTCGTTGCTATGAGGGACACAAACTGCAACCTGTCGAAAAGTCCATGCTTTCATTGATTTTGTAGGGATATTTTGTCAGACGCACCTTTACCTTGAATGTTCTGAAAAAGCCATTGTTACATGCATTATGTAGAACGTAGATCCACCTATTTGGATTTCAAGAGACAGGTAGAAAGGGTGACAGAATTTAAAAAGGACCACTTTGGTAAGTGTGGGGCTATCGTCTGTGTGAATCGTTTGACAACTGTGCTTTTTTGACGAAATGGGCTATAGCAAAACATACTATAACGGTTGACCTCGTTAGAGCATTGACAATGACCCAGAGTATTACTCATTTATATTTCATTTGTAGGTCAAGAATCGGTTGCACCAACTATAGTAAGACGTTTCAAAACCTTTTAAGAACCTCGCCCGAAGCACTAGCAAAACTCACCATCAACAGCTAGAAATACAACAAACAACGGTTTGGAATGACACCGGCCTCCTCTGCGAAACTGTTTCAGCATCTCACTCAAAAGTAAAAAATAGCTCTCTGAGCAGACCTATGGTAGCTATGAGGAGGAAAAAAGAAAATTGTGAAAATCCTACCAAAATATGCGGACCGACAGGTTGTTATATCGGGATGAGATTTTGAACACCTGTACAACTTAAATTAGACAGATTTACTGTGAGTCTCCTAGCTCGATAAAGAAGGGGTTGCACTTTGACAGTTGGAACAATAGTGGTTGATCCTTATGGTTATGGTTCTGAGGATATCCACGAGATTCGATGGAGAAGGTTTGTGAGAGGACAGTGTGGCAAGAAAAAGCTTTCAAACCCAATGCACGACAAAATATCGAACAAGAATCTCGTCAGACAGAAAGTGATTAGTAGAATCAGCGGAGGTCTTATAGGTATAACGATACCAGCTGAAACGGAATGATGTCGAAAATTGTTCCCTGTCCACACAGTACGGACAGATATAAATGTAATAACAAACTATATGGGGAATTCCTTTGTCCACTAACATCAGACTGTCTTACTTTGATTGCGCATAAATAGCAGATTATTTGACTCAGCCTAGGAAAAGAAAGTCAGGTAAGATGATGTTGGTCGACTGAAAAACCCGGAGTTGAAATAGTGTGGAAAGAAAATCAGGTAAGATGATGTTGGTCGATTGAAAAACCCGGAGTTGAAATAGTGTCTTGTTAGTGGTTGGTAGTTGTTTAAATGCCTAAACCCATCTGTTGGTGCAACTGGTTTTATTCTCACCAAATTACACTCCATTCTTGAGGTCAAGTAAATACTATAATGCTCTCGAAGGCGATAAGCATCAGCTTATATGGTGTCTGTTCCTCCCCAGTTCCCAATGCTCAAATGCTAAAATTGTGTCAACCATCTGTAGAAATCGGGTTGCGAAATCGAAAGAAATCACTTAGGACATTATGGATCGTTGGTGTGCATATTTGTGAGGAAGATCTTGATGTATAACAGCTGAGGTAGCATCTCACGCGTGGAGTGCATAATCAACAATAGTCCCCCAAACCCATGGAGTGTGACCGGCCGATCTGTGGAGGGAAATTCACCTTTCCTAGGAACCGACACTACTTATCTAATCTTCCCGCCAGATCAGCGAAATTCTCCGGAGATAATGATGGTCAAATAACGGCGATTTTTCTGTCGAAATTCTCCGGAGATAATGATGGTCAAAAAACGAAGAGTTTTCTGCACGCAGTGGCCTTAAGGTAGGGTGGATCGAACAGGCAAGATGATGCCATTTCAACACCACAAATTTTGGAGCTTAGAAATCACAGCCGTGGCCTTCTTAATTCCTGAAATGATTTCATCCAACCCGTATTCTGGGATGTGTACAGCTGTTCAGAAAGGCAAATTTACATATCACTCCTACACGCAATGGAAGTAGACTTCATATTACATGATCTCTGCATTATTTCACGTGCAAACGCATCCCATGCCGTACAGCAGAAAAATCTGGGTTATTTAAGATGATTTTAATCTGACAATGTATCGAAATATTGGTAGCTCTAATGCCTTAAATGGTTGTTGATCAGGTGGCTACGGATACATTAGCCGATCTTGGTAACTAACATGGCAAACCCTCTGTCAACAAACGAGGAGATTTCTTCAGTACACTGTGTTACCAAACGCTTAGTGAAGAAAGGTTTGACGGGTGATTGCTAGGCTCGGCAAACGGATCAACCGCCACGTGATTGGCGACCAATAATTCGGATATGATTTGTAAATTAATGACGAGCCCAAACCAATCAACCATCTGGCTGCTCGAATAGCAGTTCTCCAGGTAAGCTAATTGGTATCCCTTTGGATTAGAGCACAGCTTACCTTTTTTGTTGTGGATCTCTACTATTAAACCCAAGGATATTGTGCCACGGATATACTTCCACTCGATTAACAACACTGTCTCGCCCGCCAATCTGCCTGCCGAAGACGATTTCTGGCTGTGAAACGTCAATAGTAACCTGCAGGATGATCCGTTCAACTGATGATTTACCGTTTCTACAGCAAAAAGGTCACCGAATGCCGCCACCCACCGAACAACGCCCTGATGATACCTCCCTGATAGGTGACAAGAAGTCTGCAGACCAAATGACTAAGTGCTAATTCAAGGATTAGTAAGTGGATATTCATTTCACCAACAGTAAATGCACAGGTGGTTGTCGTATCGTTACTCATAGTCAACAACATCAAATTCCCCCTTTCACCAGTAATTTCTTTCAAAACTAACGAGCAAGTTTTGTGACTGCACTCATCATTGAACCAAGAGTGCGTGATAATAAAACTGGCTGAACTGATAGACTAAGCTTCCTCGTACATTCATGTACATGAATGGGTTTATCAGTGTACGGGTGGACGTGAACTTGGGTATGTAAACATTATGTAACATTACGTAAACGTTGTGTACTATACGCTATATAGAGTAAATGCAAAAATGCACACAATTGGAGAGGTAAATGTAATACAACAGAGCAATTTTAACATTTTTCTCAATACTCAAGGTTTATCCCTGATTTACATTTCTTTCTGAGAAAATTGATATGTTCCAATTTTGCTACGCCCCAAAAGCAAGCAGCCTCTAGCGAAGAAACACTCCTCCAAGAAGAATAGGGTGTTGCTGCTATTCAGCCAAAACTGGAAGTTAAATGCACCACGAAGAAGTGATTTCCGTGAGGAGTTGAGATACTCCCTCTTTGTGGTGCCTTCCCTTCGAAGAATTATTTTATAAACTATTATTTTAGTTAAGTTTCTCTAGCACAAGTCTTCAGTTTGTAATGTAGGCACTGCTGAGTACATTTACCAATGGTCAAAATTTTCTTGACTAGAATTTGTATTGAAACGGGACGACCTTCAGTTCGTTTGCCTGCGCCCAACTACCAAGTGTGTCAAGCAGGAAATGAAATGCAAGTTATACCAGGATAAATCACATGCCAACGGTCACCTGAGTAATAATTGATGCGTTTGCTTGTTTGATATGTCACGTGTTTATTTGAACATTACCGCAGGATGCTCGATCAGTGCATTATCAGTTCACGCGAGGCCACCAACGGTTGTCCAATAAACATGAGTGCACCCAGACTAGAGCTTTCGCAAGAAGTGACACCACTACCAAACCTTCCTCAGGTTTTTAAGGCACCTAGACCGTGTCACCACGAAGACTGCAAAGCTGACCGTATCTATCCCGCCTACTTGAAATATGAAGCCTTTCAGAATCCCACCATGAGCGATCCCTCCAGTCGATGTTTCGATGGACAACCTGGATTTTTAGACCCATTGGCTGTAGTTCAGGTGAGAAGCTTATTATATTTGAATGCATAGTCAGTGCAGTACCAACAATCTCACCCGGTTTGAGTCCAATAGTCACTGAAGAACTGAACTCACTTTCCTACGCCATTCGCATAAGCAAATAGGTGAATTCAATTCAACTTTGATCATATTCAGACAACCTGAACTTCATCTCCTATAGGTTGATTAGTCAACCATTACCATATTCATTACTGCGAAAAATATGTCAAAAAAACTGGAGGCTCATGTGTGCTCATTGATTTTTTATCGGTTAGCTCTTGATCTGTTCGTCAAGTCTAATCGAATAAGGAGCTACCATGAGTTGGTGACGAAACTTTTTCGAACTGACTTACGGGAACCCCACGAGCAGCCACTAGGATTGATGACTTCCCAAATACATTAAGGTGATTGCCAGCAGAGAAAAAACTTAAGGAGACTTTATCTACCAATATCCGCTCTAAATTTCCATTATAAAACAAATTTCTAAACTATACTTTCACTGTTGAGATATTCATTTATTGCTCACAAATTCATTTCTTTAGTTATGAGATGACACCCGAAATGGCAGAAAGTGGGAATATGTGGTGATGAACTTGTTGAGTAATGTGTCCAATAATGGAAAGTAGTATCTATTTTGCAGCATACAGGGAAGAAGACATCAACTTTTCATTTGAGTGCCAGAATATGTGATTGGTAGTGTGGGTGTAAAGTGACGGCCTTAGCCGATCAGCCAACTCGATGGCGATTTTATTTCTTCATTTAACAGCCATTTAATTTTGATGTGGGTGTGAAATTTATTTGACACAGTGATACAAGATTCGTACTCATGACAATGTTAAACAACTGATGAACTAAAGTCCAGGTTGGTAGTTAGCTGCCGAGATGCACGGACAGTGGCTGCAATGGATGGTCTTAAAGTGCTTGATATTCTGAAGACATAACACACTGCCCATGAAGTTGCTGAGTACTTTTCGACAGTCCATGACCACTGTCCTTCCAACTCTTCAGGCTCATCGGGTAGAAGAAGTCATCAAGCTTCCGTAAACCTTATGTTCCACTTGAATCCTTGTTGCACGAAATAAGCTAAACACACTCATCTGCATACCAATTTGATTTTGTCGAGAGACCCTCCTGGAACCCAGATAAATCTCTCGTTCAAGATGTTTTTAAGCAACTGAATGTGCCACATAAGACCGCCTCACGTTTCAGTTGATACAATATGCCAGCATCGCAATGCATCGTACAGACGTCTACCTGATGAGCCTCAAACTGGGTGAAACTGGTCGTGGGCTGTCAAGGAGGTTTCAGCACCCCTTTTGAGTAATGTGTTAAGTCAAGGACGTCAGGTGATTAGATAGATAGTGGGCGAATCCAACTAAGTGTCAGAACTACGGTAGATTTACAAGGGTTTGTTTCGCATATATATATATATATATATATATATATATATATATATAATATTGACACCCCGGAACTATACGCTTAAAAGTTCGACATTCATGACGTTTTAATCAATGAAAGTTTATTGACCGAATGTCATGGTCGATCACTCTGGACCGATATTGGTCGTCTGTCTGGCCCACTCATTGTCATTTCATGTCACTATCAGAATGCTGGTGAAAAATACTTGCCGTTGGAGGATATCTTAATGGTATAAGCTTTTCTTGTGTTCTACTACCCCATAGGTGTGTATACCCATTCTGAACAGCAACATCCACAAACCAAGGAGACATTGCAAATGGGGTGACGGCAAAGAAGCTCAATACTGTGAAGGAATTAAAGTGTACTTGGAAAAATGGGATCCTGATGAATCTGTTGAACTTGGTAAGTCAGTAGTGCGTAGTCAGTTGAGGCGTCATCCAGCATCGGTAATGTTTAGGAAATTGGAGTAGCCTTACAACTGGAAACGTCAATGCGACCTAGGCAAGTCCAGCGTCGGATCAGATCAAAACTTGGGAATTTTGACTTTTATGGTTGTAGAAACGGAGTAGAAGCATTTACACCTCTCTAGGACGGAGCCACCAGAATTCGACCACTAGCGGTCAAGCTCTTAAAAGCTCCCTCATAAAACCAAATCTTGTATGGATAGCTCACAACGCGTAAGAAACCACAGTTACTTCCACTCCTTTGTGTACAGTGGTATATCTTCGCCAGAAATTCTCATCTTTGAACTATCGCGCGAATAAATCTTGATTTCGATATCCAATGATAGTCTCACGAAGAGGTGCATAGTAGCTTAAACCGATTCGCACAGCGACCACCAACGGCTAATTGTTGGTGGCTAGACACGGTCGAACTAGGGAGACTGCACCGATTTCGCGTAAAGCTCGGATTAGATCGTACAAAATTTCAAATGTCGTCCGAAATATCGGGGGATTTTACAGGTTCCCACTCAGTAGTAGTTAAACGTTTGTGCTGAAAAACTCTGAGGCGACGGTGATCCGCTTCATCTCTCCACCCTTCAACCAGGGCTTCTGTGAGTGTAGTCATAAGGTGGTCATTGGTTCGTAGAATTGTCTACGCAAACTTGTGAGTGGAAAAGATTTTCCTCTCTAGCTTCCGGAAATCAGACGAATCAAGGTCTTGTGGTAATCTGTAGTTTACAGTATTCTATCATTTTGGTTTACCCAAAAAATGAACCATAGCCTTCGTGATAACGGAATCCAAGGGACACAGGACGAAACGACAACTGGCATAGGATTAGCAACTAACCATTACGTAAAATTACCTTGTAGCATAAGCGAATGGTGATAGACATGCTTTTATAACAGCATTGTTGAGCGTGTCATATAGGTGCAACGGGAAGTAAGGTTCAGAAGCTGTGGAATAGGGCGCAATAGTAGCACCCTTTTACCATTCTGTCACTCGACGCCAACTCGGTTTGCACAGCCACTTGGACATGGCACTTCTGAACACAGCAACAACCACACATACAATAGCGTCTTATATTGGTATTAAGCTGCTAAATACCATGGTGTTTGTTCGATTTTAAACTAGAAGTACACTTTGACCGTTCACTTGTCCCTGTTACACAGATGCTTCATTTTCGTTACAAGTAATGCAATATTGTATGGACGTGAGCATTCGAAGTTCGAGCAATACATGTCTTCTCGACTTTCAACATCAGTCCACTGAAGATGTTATCAAATACGTCTTACCCTTGCAGATTTATTATATTTCTGTTGGATTTTTGGTGATCTGTTATCCTGTAAGTCCGAAAATTTCTAACGGGGATCCCATACGACTTAAGGAGAAGAGGATCCAAGATGGCTCAGTGGTTAGGGGGCTGAACTTAACCGGAAGTTCCGCGTTTCGAAACCAACCTGGACATCTCGACTGCTCTCGTCTAGGGTTGGGCAACCTGGCAGTATCATAGACCTCGTGCTTGCTTCGGGTAGCTTGGAAGCCATGCAATGAAATGCTGTTATAACTGAACAAATTAGGGAAAGTGAAATGTATTTTCTGACTTCTGCTTCTACTGTCACATTGGTTTTACGCAGCTGTTAAGAGCTACATCAAATTTCCTTGTATTATGGAACTTCGAGCAGCTGTGCGAGGGTCATACGTTCGAGCACTGCAATTCCTATTATCTTACCTGAGAGCTCGAGGGCCGTTTATGGAATGGGAGGTCAGACCAGGAAACGACAAAGTTATGGCGCGGTAAGTTGTGCCCGGCACGACTGTTTGATTTCATTCAAAAGCATTTTCTAAGCAGATATATTCCATCCAGTCGACCTCAGTCCAAGATATAGCCACACCACTTAAGACGTTTCCCATTCGTATTCCATCTTTACAGAGGTATGAATGGAACAGTTGTGTTTAGAACGTGATTTGAACGGCTGTGCTTAGTTGTGTGCGTGTCGTTTAATGGAACTAATGATGACCTCTGGATCTGTCAGGCGTAACCAACTGATCAACACACCCGAAGCACCATCGCTTCAAGACATTTATGAAACCGAATTAAACAAACATGTTACGATCGGGACATATGGTACACAAACGCAAGTAGTATGCAACGCAAATAACTCTGGTTGTTGTTTTTTCACCGAGTTTGTTGACTGTCTCGGAAACTTCTGCACAACACATGTCCGCATCATCTGATAATTCTTCCCAACGAGGCATATCCTGTTTTGTTCCCTCCGGGTTATTATGTAAGGGGAGAGTGTTCCGTACTGCAGCATCCCTCCAGTTAAAGGGAGGCAATTGTTGAATAGACTAATAAATTTGGTAATGTATATGATACAAAATTCTCCCCCAAGTCCGGTCTGTTACTTACCTCTCGAGAAAAAATGAAACTTGCATCGAAGGAATGTTTTTAAATATCACTTCAAAGGGTCATAAGTAACCAAAGATCAGATGTTGGAAAGGAGAAAAACCGACGTTCTGTTTATAAATGCTAGGACCAACATATACTGCAAACCCTACCTAGATCAACAGATGGGATTCGAGGGTTTCACAACTTTCTCCGTGAGTTCGCGACAATGAACATTGCTCGTATGGTGCTCTTAGACTTCCAGTTCCATATGATGTCTCTGTGTATACTTGGATTGGATGAGCTTTCGTGGTCGCTGAAGAATAGCTCACCGTCATCCAAGCTATATAGCGTGCAACAAGGCAGGGGTAATTCTTCATCGAGCGGGAAGGGCGTNATCGATCGGGAAGAGCGTATAATTATTTTCATGGGGACTGTGGGCTACTGACGGAACCTGAATGGAAAGAGCAGAGACTCAATTCCAATCACTTTTCAGTCAACTGCAAGCCGGGGTGTAGAGTTCTAATTCTGCGTTACGCCATTACGGTCGGACGTCTGTTTTAATGTTCATCGGTGTGTTGAACTCAGAGTATGCAAAGCAGTCACATGTAGCCAGTGACGGCAAACTTTTGATCCATTTTAATCGAAAATCGCATTACCGTTATGAACATTTGGTTCCCACTGAACTAAAATTATTTTATTCCCATATAAATAACACCATGCACAGGAACGTAGCACCTATCCTTTCATACAGCCTTACGGACGGCAGAACAAACCGAATGATTCGATGGTAAAATCAGAATTAACGGGATTATTCAACCGACTGGTCCTCGCTTATCAGCTGAACACACCTCTAAACAGTCTGTCCTGTACTGTGCCAGAGTTGTTG
The DNA here is from genome assembly GCF_000715545.1 of Opisthorchis viverrini. Taxonomy (NCBI): domain Eukaryota; kingdom Metazoa; phylum Platyhelminthes; class Trematoda; order Opisthorchiida; family Opisthorchiidae; genus Opisthorchis; species Opisthorchis viverrini. Next base: position 432,421 of record NW_008751680.1, on the reverse strand, counting down.
TGGCACAACAAGGCGCCTGGAGCGGATGGTCTATATCTCGCACTCTTCAAAGAAGGTGACGAGGTCCTGGCGAACAGTCTAACGTCCATACTGCAGAAGGTTTGGAAGGAAAACAGAATACCAGTCGAATGGATCTCCCCGATCGTCATCCCAGTTTTCAAAAAAGGCGCAAGAACGTCATGCGGAAACTATCGTAGCATCGGCCTGGTATCCGTCGAATATAAGGTCTTGTCTGTCATTATTTTGCGTTGGTTGACCGATTATCAGGTGAGACAGATTCATGAAAATCATGCTGGATTTCACCCTGGCCGGGGACGCAACAACTATACCTTTACCGTGAGACAAATTCTTTAACAGCGCCACTGCTTCAAACGTCCCACGTTGGTTCTTTTTCATGATCCTAAATCTGCTTTCGACACTGTCGATCGTGAGAAACTTTGGCAGTGCCTGGAGATCAAATGTGCCTCTTCCAAATTTATATACCCCATGAGGGCACTGTATGCGAACTCGTGTGTGCACCTACGAGTATACAGAAAACTTTCGCTTGAGTTCAACAAGTTCAGTACTAAAGACAAAGCTGCCCTCTGTACTTTCGCTTGAGTTCAACAAGTTCAGTATTAAAGACAAAGCTGCCCTCTCTCACCTTTCCTCTTCAACTTTGTTTTTGATATGCTGCTTGAAAGTTCCCTGCCTGCCTCCCGGGGATTCGAAATGCTCCCAGGACGTTCACTCACAGACACTGAGTATGCGGACGATATTGCTCTCTTTGGTACAAAGATACAAATCATTTTAAGTAACCTAAGTAACTCCGCCGTACGGTTTGATGTGTGCTTCATACCTTCAAAGTGTAAAGTGCTACTACAAGACCGGGTGGAATCATACCCAAACCTCATGCTTGCAGGCCAGCCAATCGATACGGTAGATAAATTTGTTTACCTGAGGTGTGTAGGTTCCAGTGGACTGGCTGAAAATGAGACTATTTCTAGAATTGGAAAAGCCAGGGCAGATTTTGCCAACCTCCGACACCTATGGCACCGACGTGGCTATCACGAGCAAAGATTACACTGCGGTAGTGCGATCCATACTAATTTATGGATCAGGGACGTGGCCTCTTCGCGCATACGGAAGATGTCAGTGTTTGACCATTGGTGTCTCCGAAGCATTGGTCAGGTCTGGTAGGAACATCAGATTAGCAATAGTGAGGTGCGCCAGATGGTCTTAGGAATCAGGAACTCTTCAACGATAGGTGAATCATTCACATTTCATAGGTTACACTGGTTAGGACATGTAATCCGCATGCCAGAAGATCCCCTGCCTCGCAGAGATCTTTTCGCCCAGTCCTGTGTTCAGTGGAAGCGATCGAGAGGCAAAGAGCGTATGACCTGGCGACGAAGTGTGAAAACACCAACGAGCAAACTTTATCGGGCCAACAACTACCGCCTACCTGGATAGGGATCCTGGACCTCAACTCACCAACGGTTAATGACGCAGACAGAAATGGCCCAATTGCACAGTCAGTGGCGCTCATGCATCAAAGCTATCGCGTTCAATGCGTAGCTACCCAGTACTCGAAATAAACAAATATGTCATCGCCTCCAAGGCTTGGCCGTGTTCCACACTCTCCGACTTTCTGGGGATCGGAAGTGTACCAGCTGGAACCATTGTGCTTATGGCACACGGTTTATAGCTAATGAACTAAACTGAAAGTCGCTGCATTAAATTCATACTTTTAAAACCATGTTTAACAGAGCTGGTGAAGAGGTTTGTTACTGGAGTTTTTAATCAGGCGAGTGTCCCAGCTCTCTTCACCTAACGATAACTCTGATCAATTTGCTATATGCAAGTTGACCCGAGGTAACTGGGTTAAATCACGACCCCCACTCCCCAATGGGCGATGCCAGAGACCGAAAACAGTTGATGACTGTAGAAATTCTCGCGCCATTTCAGGTAGCGGAATGTTTCCTGGGTTCTAGGTCCACCAAATCAAAAGCACTCATGAAGTCATTGAACACATGCTGAGAAGCTGAACGTCTCAAGTTAACAGGAAGCTAGCTAAACGATGAACGGGCGGAAAATACACCGCACTGAGCAGAAGTAAAAATCAAGGCTGTCTGTAAAGTTTGGGCCTCCCTTCTAGTAATCTCTGGACAACGGGTCCATTTTAAAATTATGATAAACTCTGTAAAATGGCACCTCTAGTTTTGCTTACCTTCAGGTGCATCAATACTGTTTTGGATGGTATCCTGAGGCGGTTGTCCGATTTGGAGTACACAGCTGCCGTCATCATTGGACGTTACCTGCACTACCTGAACACCATTGCATATTCCCACCAAATCTATTTCTTCCGGGTAATCCTGGCCAAAGTTTGGGGACCAATCTTTATTCGACCGGTGTTCTCCTCTATTTACAACACATTCATTCCACCATCGAATGAGAAGGAACGAGTAGAACTCGGTATCGCGGTGAGTTGTTCCAAGTTGAGCTGCCTAAATTCTCAACCACGCTCCTATGAAACACTAGCAAGACCATGAGTAGGAAGATGTTACCCAATCCAAGATATTCTCCCCTACCCCACACACACACTTAAGAATAAGACTTGAGACTGATACCTAACGACCGACCACCCTTCTACGCTTGATGAACACTATTCCAGAAGTCCAGGAAGGAAAAAATTCCCCCAAACGGCCAGGGTACAAAACCCATTTATGGAGCTCAAATGGGTTTCTGGTCTTGAAGTGGTTTTCAACAAGTTATTTATAACCGTAAACATATTAATACCGCTGCTTTGACCAAATATAGGGCTTACTCCTCAAAGAAGAGTTTTGTTATCCTTAGTGAAGTTTCCACAAGTGATTCTGTCCCCCAAACTGTATATTCGACCATGAAATAAACTATGGTGTTCTAGAGGATATCTTCGGAGAAAGAGACTGGCCAGTTGACTTACGGGTGCCAAAAGCAATCGCTGCTGAAGAATGCTGCATATTTATATGGTATCGGTCTCATTGAATGCAGGATGTTTCCATGAGGATAAATACAGCCATACGGTTTTAAGGGCAGCAGTTTGGTAACCGTATGAAATCCCTGCTAAATTTTTGTCCAGACTCTTAAGCAAACCCCGTGTTGATGACGTGGAAGTTCATCTTTTCTCCAGGATATTAAGTTTGTGACTTGAAATCCCTTCGATCGACAAACTGGTAGTGTTTCTTACCAAACTACGTTTTCGAGGGTTTCAAAACGCTTTTCCCCTGGATGCCACGAACTATGGTTTGATTCTCCTCTGGGAAGTCACCGGCTAGGTGCGTCCTCAGTCCTTTTCGGCAGTTTCTCATCGAATAGCTCCTCGTAAGTACAATTCGAATTCCTAGGCACCTGCTCATCCTTCGATTTCGAACGCATCTCTATCGTTAAGAAAGTTGACCCCAGATTGCTTTGAAAACTAGAAGTGCACGCTTGACAGTATACTGTAATGTGTTAACGGAATAGGGCAGTAAAACAGTGGTCTCGGATAGTTCACTAACATCACGTAAACGGGCATTTGACAGGGCGGGTACGGTCTGTCATTGGGACTGTCTGTCATTGACACTTTCGAGCACATTGCTTATTTGTATTAATTCCTATCTGCCTGATTCCAGATATTCGCCAAGGTCCTTGATTCTGCCAACTGGCAAATCTATGAACCATTTGAAGGAATGCAAAAGGTCATACGCGAGGAGCAAATGGCCCCAATTCAATCGCGGCAACCAGATTCCCACGATCCGGAAAACAATTATACGACAATACCAAAAATACTGGAGGGCACCATGAGTGACACATTGAAAGAAGAATCAATCCAAAAAGCTATTGAGAGTGCGAAGCTAACGTGTCCAATTCACAGCAGAACGACGAACGATTTCCGTCCAATAGCCCAGTCCATATTCCCACCGGATCACTGTCGGCTTAAATAGGGTGAAATCTAAAACTTGTAAAGACACTATGAAACTCTTCCATCCACAAATCGCCATCTAACCACTGTGATACTGTGATTACTGTCTAGCTTTCGATTGCCAATCAACTGCGTCCAAACCATCTGAAATCTTTAAGGACGTGTACACAACAGGCAATAGGATTGGTACAATCAGTCAACGCATTTCTATGAAAAAAAACTGGCCGATGCACTTAAAATCAGCATCGACATATGTATAAATATATTTCTAACACGCGAAATAGTACAGATTGGTATTTCATTTGGATGATTCATTGGGTGAGAAACACCATTGATTCAGGTACAACGACGCATGCTACTCGGCTTTCGCAGGTATTGAGATCAGCTCAGTATTAACTACTCAGGGCGGAACTGGGCTGAAACGCCCGGAATCATTGTAAAACTCTGTTCGTTTTTCTTCAGGAAGTAGAGGTAGTAGTGTACGAGTGTTCTCATTACCTGAAACATTTCCTTCTATTTATTCGAAAGCGTCCATCAAATCAGTTGCATGATAGTGATGCAGTGAAGCAGCCACGATCCTGATGTCCGTGATACCTAAGTATGAAGTGAAATTCCGGAAACTGTTCCCAATAAATTTGATCCGCAACACCGTGGAAGGTATCTCCTCGTCTAGCGCGGACATATGTTCATGGGACAGATAGGATGAATAAACCAAGAAAATCGACACTGAGTGTGCGTCCGATATAACATCGGGTTTGAGTCATGTCTATCTGCACAAACCACTTCCGAAAAGTCGAGTCTTGTAAATACTTATACCAAAAAATTCGGCAGTTGCAGTCGACTTCAATGGAACTTCATTAATGATTTTGAAAGGCCTCTGCAGAGGAATCCGGAAGTCAAATATCGAACGTGTGGGACAAAACTGAACTAGTAGGACCACTCTGTGTACAGCATTATTTTTCGGGGACCAACTATCTCTGCTTTCTAATTGTCAATTAAACAAACATAAGTAAAAGCAGTCTACGAGTGCCATTTGCGCGAAACGATTTTTGGTACAGCGTCCACGCGTACGACACGTTCGTCCTACGAAAGCCTGAAGGGAGGGAGCTGAAGAAAAGTCCCCTTCGTGCAGGGATTTCTCCGTAGAAAAAAGGGTACCCGAAAGCTTTGAAACGCGACCCACCTAGGGAACAAAAATCGATGTCCCCAGCCCGTCCAGTTAGCGTACAGAAGGACCATGCTAGATACACCATATTTACGTGTAGATAAGTTGTTGTATGGATCATCGTGCCAAAAGGAAAAAGTAGAAAGAAACACAACAAATGCAGACAGAGATGAGTTAAGAGAGAGCACACTTCTGAGTCAGCAGTCTATCACTGGGATGTATGAAACAACGTGGAACACTAACAGACGTACGAACGACAACAAGCAGGAGCTAACATATACATAGACAACCGGTTCACAAGAGAGCAACGAATTTGGGGACATTAAGAACGTATACCACGGTTAGTATCAACCAGTACACGTTTCGTAATGAAACGGTTCATTTGTGCACTGGTTTTAGCCTTCTGCTTTTGTAGAGCAACATGTGCTCGGAAAGAAACGATTCGTGGATCTGAAGGGGCGGCAGAATTTTTCGAGTGCCGCAAAGGAGAACCTCGAATAGTGGTTCTTTTTGGGGTGGTTGTGTTCTTCGCAGGTGTTGTAGATAACCGCCTATGGGTATCGTAAGCCTTTCGACGAGCGAATGCACTATCTGCCGGAAGATTCGAAGCACTGCGTTTAACTAAAGTGGAAAGCAAAGTTAAGAATGACAAGGAACTCGTCAAAGATGATGAGTCATTCAGATTAAAAGACAGACTAGTAGTTCCCAAGAGGTAAACGAAAATCCCGTATCCACTGACATTCGTATATGCATCACAGAACTCGAGTCTGGTTCACATTCGTCATTCGGTTGTAATACTTTTCGGTACCTAGCTACTATGCCACCTGAATAAAGCATGAGAGCTGAGGTACTGCCAGGGTACTCAAACCTGGACAGGATCCGTTGAGATGACGAATTTGGCTTCGAGCCACTGGCCTTCCGGTCAGCAAGCTTGAGCCCTAACCGCCGAGCTATCTCGATCTCACCCTCGAAATAAAGGTTGATGTTGTCAAAGGTTGCTTGTACTTATCAGAGTGAACAATCGTGTACGACTTTGATGGCAACGGTGGAGTTCTCTTTGGGTTTGTCCCAACAGCCTGTTGTCATGCATTAGCCAGGCTTGAAGAGCAGACTCAGTGTATGCTTGGGTGTCAAGCAGAGTTCTTTCAGGTGGTCCGGAGGCCCGGGATGTTCACCGATAGTTCCAACAACTTTGTGATACTAATCCATATTCATCAGTTCGTGTTGGGCAATGAATACCAGATTTCGTTCCCCAATGAAAGTGTGAATGTTATGTGGGCACATATGTTGGACTGAGAATGAAGTGGACTACGGAAAGCACACATCTTTCGTCGCTTCAGGGCAGTTGGTTCTCTTTCGATCATTTTAAACGGTCAAACGGTCCATCTGGAGGATTGCCTGGTCTTCGGTGGAACGTATGGCAAATATTTTGCAGTGAATCAGAAAGTCAAGAAACAAGATCAACATCGAGCACTGGGACGCTTTACAGGAGTGTGGTACGGGTTTTTATGTTGTAGAACTAACGGAAATAATTATGATGTTGTGGTCTATGAAATCTGAATCGGTTCAGGAGAAAATCATTTGCACTATTGTTGGCCGGTCTCTAAAACAAAATGTGACGCTCAATCGTCTAAGTCATCCGAGTAATCGAGATGAATGATACTTACTCCCAGATTCGTGTCGCCGTCCTTAGACTAACCGTCCCATGTGAGTGGGAGGTTGGGCAGGTATGACCTATTATATCCAAAACTAAGCTGTCCAAGTGAAAACGTATTGCTGCTCCGAGAATGCTCAAAGGAGGAATATTATTACGGTTTCTGTAACATTTCACAGCACTGACAGGATAGCACTCGGGTGCTAGCGAGTTGTGTCCACAGACGCTAAGTTGACTACGTTCTTTCAGGGAGATAAGTGTGCAGTAGACTTTGATTTCTCCAGCAAATCAGTGAGGCCGCTAATACGGAGTGTTGTCAGTTGAAGCAATCGCGCATCGCCATAGGGTTTTTAGTTTGCATTCATCATCATCATCATCGACAGTATGGCATCACCGATGCTTCGCTGCCGTACAAACATGAGTTAGTTGAAAGCCAAATTGTGAAGAAGAGAATAAAAGTGGACGAGTAAACGACTTACTGCTAACTTACCACAATCATTTCGAGGTGCCTATACCTTCAAACACTCATTCAGTCAATCTGGATAGAAGTCGACAACAAGATCGCCACTGACATTGGTTGGCACACATACCTCGCAGCGCCTCCAACCAGGCGCAGTAAGGATCACGCGCTCTCCATCCTGAAAGGCGAGTAGCACCAACGACACCCAAAATTTTCGTGATTTCTTTCATACGCCTGTGTCAGCTCAGCGGTTGGCCACCTCTCTGCTTCCGCCACTCTGAGTTGGGCAAGGAAAACAGTATTCTCTTCGGCAAACGATGGTTAGGCATACGCGACACATGTCCCAACCAACGCAGCTTCTGATACTGGACACATTCGTCAATGGAAGTACCCGATGCAAAACCGGAAGCTCGCTTTCTTGCTGCCTCCTTACAGATACGCCGACACAAACCCACACGAGCTATGGTTCTGAAACAATGATTGTCGAGCACCTGAAGACGTCTCACTTCCGCAGCCCGAACAGGCCAAATCTCACAGACACACAACAAAACAGTCCGCACTGTAGCTTGATACAATCAGAACTAATAACAATTCCAAGGTACGCAATATGCCCCACAACTTCGAGAACCTCTCCTAGGATTCTAGGTGGCGCATTCGGTGACTGCATGTCCACGAGCATTACCATGCACGCAACGCGCATGCCAAAGAACCGGATCACTTTTGTCAGTTCATCTAAAAACTCTTCCATTTACTCGACTTTCTGTGTCCACCACACTTCACGGTTTGCTAACACGCTAACTTCCACTTGATGTCTGATAGCTCGTCACACCAAGTTATGTTCGGGACCAGCTGCGACACTTCTGCGAGATTTAAGCAGTACCACTGTTCGGTCTGATATCCAGTGCTTGAGTGAGTCTGCTAAAGCCTGGGCACAGGCGAAATTCCCAGCACTATGCAAAGAGGTGGCAATCTCGTCCCAGTATGAGTTCACACGTGATGGTGAGGCATTTGGAAGACTCTAGAAGACGATTCTGGTAAATTCGTCTAACATCCGGATCTGCCACTTCTCCAATTGCCACGCCATTTTTCTGCACAATCCGCGGCCCTGTAAAACGTAGAGAGAAGCGACTACGGACGAGTGAGTGGCCTGAATCCACAAATGTGTTTCAAAACGACGGGCAGTCAGCTGATGATCCACGCCATCGGTAGCTGATGGCAACGTGAGTTCGTGGCCGCATGCCGTTGGAGGACACCATGTGGCCGGACGACTTCGTCTATTTCGGAAGTTGATACTGCATAAAAACAGCCTGCGATGAACACAGCTGAAGCAATATTTCTCTATTGTCCGTACATACCTAGTCCAATCCATGTTGACTTCCTAACTGAGTCTCAGATACGTTAAGCCTGTCCACTTGTGTATTCATATCTCCGGCAACCACTACGATATCTACGCTTTTACCCCGGGCATTTGGGGCTTCGTAAAACCTGTTTTGACGGTGTCGGAGCTAGTCAGTTGGGGAGTAAGCGGACATGACAAAAAAGACATCGATCAACCTGCCGCTTGTGAAACGCCTTGAGAGACGTTGCCAGATGAACCACACAGAGGCGACTATCAACGGGCATCCAGTTAAGCAAGGATCCTTCGGTCTGGGGCCTAGGGACGATAAAAACAGCTGCACATCCCGCCGCAGCAACCTCTGGATCACCAGAGGTGCATTGCCGAAAGCGAGTGGAGACTGATGGGGCGGTTAGCTCAGTCAGTGTTCCTGCATCTTGAATTCTTCTTTCCGAGAAAACGGCACGCATCAGTATCAAGCGAGTCCAGTGTGAGAGCAAGAGCAGCTTGTCACCTGCTTGCTCCGGAGTGTGGACAATGAAGGAGGCTAAGTCGATTGGGCGTCGAAGCTTCAAGATTGATTTCGAGATACCTGAGGATTTCGGCGCCATGTGACGGGCAGACGTTGCATGCAAAGCCGACACAAGACGGACGGAATCGTCAGTCCCAAAAGCTATTATTGGGGTGGGGAGAGGCGGAAGAAAAAGTACATGGAAGAGAAAAGAGGGGGCGTCAACAGTAGTCTGTTTTCGACTACCCTCTCTGCTGTATGCAGCGAGTAAGGCGACCCGGGTGATGGTACCACGCGACGGCCGATGTGGCACGACATGTATATGTACATCTCGTGAAATACTGACTTCAGAGCAGCAAGCGGGGTTCCAGTCTGGTAGAAGTTCTGCTGACCAAATCTTCACACTCCGTATAAATAACCCACAATTTTCGTATTTCTGGATTTTCAAGGTGCATTCGATTCGGTCGATCGGTATGCCCTCCGTGACACCCTCACCCATCAAGGATTGCCCTGGAAGTTTGTGACTTCCGGGTGTGCGGGTATATGGAGGGCTCTTCAAGTTTCCGTAAACAATGCGCTGTCCGTTCGGGGTGCCCAATCTTTCCATTCCGATTCGGTTTCATGATCGAAGAGATAGTGAGGCGAACGCTAGAAGGTCAAAAGCCTGGTATTTAAACAGCTGCTGACGAAAACCTTACCGAACCGGAAAAATAAAGGGGAGTCACAGATTCCAGATGAACTGACAAGTCATCCAGTTCTTTGGCATGCGCGTTGCGTGCAAGGTAAAGCTCGTGGAGATGCAGTCACTGAATACACCACCTAGAATCCAAGGAGAGGTACCCACAATTGTGGAACGTTTTACGTACCCTGGAATCGGTAAAAATTCTAATTGTAGTGTGACAGATGAGACCAATGCACAGATCTGCAGGCCTCGGGTCGCGTTTGCTAATTTGAAACAGCTATCGGGTCAGAGCGGTATGTCCCTGAATCTCCACGCATCAAGGCTGTATCAGGCTACAGCTGTTTTTTAGTATGGCTGGGACATTCGATCTGTTCGATCAGCGGAACTGAGAAGCCTTCAGGTCCGCGGCAATCCTTGTCCCAGAACCATAGCTCTCAGCGAATCCGTAATGCGGAAACTAGAATGTGGGTGTTCGGTTGAGCAAATAGGACTTCCATTGAGGAGTGTCTAGCGTCCGAAGCTGCGCTGGTTAGGTCAGGTATTGCGTAGGTCGACCCATCGTCTATCAAAGAAAGAGCTGTTTTTCCAGCTCAACGCAGAGTGGCGGAAGTATAGAGGTGGCGAATCCTTGAGCTGGTAGAGGAGCGTGAAAACGACTACGAAAAGTCAACATGCTGTCGGTGCATGGACCGCGTGATCCCCACTGCGCATGTCTGTGGACGCTGAAAGATATGGCTTCTAGTCGATGTCAGTGGCGTTTTTGTTGTCCGTTTCCATCCAGATTGTCTGAATGAGTGCCTCGAGATGAACGTACCTCGGAGTGATTGTGTTACACTAGCACCAAGTCACTGACAAGTCCATTTTTATTCTTTTCCTTCACAATAAGGCTTTCCAAGAAATTGTTGTTGTGTGGCAGCAAAGCATGGACGTTGACCACTAATGTTATGCTGACCATGATGACTGGGATCGAGTTATTCGAACACTGCTTACTTGGAAACGTGGGTTTCACCTGCCCGGAAGATTGGGAACCTGATAACTTGCACGATTCTACCAAAGAAGAACCTCTTGGAAGGTTGACCTTCGCTAAACAATAATTACTGTTCGTCATGTCTGATAAAGGTACTGGTGCACGTGCGTTGATCGTATCCTTTAGGTTACCAGTTCGCATTGCCCCGGTATAACCACGAAAAACTGGAGAGGCGAAAGGAGGCCGTGTTTCATTACGAGCCTGGCAGCGACGCTCTAAATATTGTGGAAGCGATTCCATTTTTGCAGCCGCTTGAGCATGAATGCGTTTGAAGTCTATGAATAAGAAAAGCGATAGGTTAGCAAGGGAAAAACCGCGAACCTGCAACTGGGTAAACGGGTACTTTCTAAGACCGGTATTACCACTCAGAAACTGGGAGAAAATTGTAACAAAGTCTTTTGCGGAAAATGTACAAGCAGTTCAAGACATCTATAGGGTGGATCTAATGTTACTTGATGAACATCGTCAAATGATCGATTGCTCGTCATTTCCCTACTTCGCACGACATACTTATTCTAAATAAATATTCACCTGAATCTCTCTTCGACCGCCCTCGTGGAAGCAGCTTTCGTAACTGATCATGCTGGGCCGAATTTCGCCAGCTATCTGTTTGACATGCCATGTTTCTGTGCAAGGCTCAGTTCGCCCTATCTTGATACCCCAGGACTCCCCTACAAGTGTTTGAGACAAGCACCCGAAGGGAAACCATGCACGAAAACATTTCCTGTTGGTAAGGATTCAACGTTTCATCCTCCAAGGAGAAACCAGTCCTGCAGGGGAGATTGAATACCCCCCTTACCTATGAAGGTGGTTCTGCTTATGGTGGAAACGATGACAAGGGCTACTGTTCAAATCGTTTAAGGAAACCTACTCCCTGCATAATCAATCAAAATAAGAATGCTGACGAAGGTTCATATTTTTCAGCGCGTGAACAAGATCGGACATGATCCCGCTCTAGTTTCTGACCCTAGCCTACAGGTGGGTTGGCAGAGACTCCGTATAAGAAACAACGCCGTTTTCCGGTGGGATATATGATGTGTAGTGCGTATCTCTCGTACCTCCTGGAGGAATGCATCACCTGGCATCTGAAACATGGCTCGGAGTAGTTGTTTTAAACAAGGAACACATCGTAGTACACTGATTCGGAAAGCGGACCACACCAGAATTCAGCTCTGTTGTGATGACCGAAGGCGAACATCTAGAGCCGGCCCAGACTGACGAGTTAAACATAGTTCACCATCCTTAACAGCACATCTATTTGATGGCTATTCTACAAGACACAGTTACGACGCGCACGCCAGGTCCACCGACCCAATTTTCGTAAACAAACACTCCAGGGACGTTTTGGCCTCCAGAAAGAAGTTCAAGCAGTATGTTAACAAAGTCTAGTTGGAAGAGAGGAAAATGGGAGGTTCGTTTGAAATTATATACATTCGAAGGCAGCTGAATACCAAATGCGGCCAGCTGCGGATGACAGTAATGTGACGAGCAATTGTAAAGTGCAACCACTGAGCAAACAGACACACCCACAATAGTATCCACTTACTTGGAATAGGCCGGACACGGGAGCTGATCTTGGAATTACTGGACTTTAATTGACGGTTATTATTATTAATGGCACGGGACGCCTCTGGAACCACAAGCGAGTTGGGGAAAGCTGACAAAAAGAGTAAAGTGATTTATTTAATTTTTCGTTCTCAAAAAAAGCAACATTACTCACGGGGGTTGCAGTTAGTGATTATCAGAAAATCTTCCTTTCTATTCGATTAATTTAAGTTAATTTGAAGGTGTTCCGAAAGGAATCATTTGAGATTTACATAAGGCGTTGCACGCCAGAACTCCGAACATAAAAGCTACCACTACTACAGCGTCTTGCAAACGGAAAGGAACACCTCTAATGGTCAAACTAAGAAACAAACATTGGTGCAGACCAATTGTAATCTAACCCGATCTATGCCCACATCGAATTTACGCGACATCAGTAGTAATAATAAATAACGATCGCTCAGGTGTAACACCATTTCGGTGTCGAGCTGGTGCACATACTGAAGGGAACAGGAGAGCAGAGATACAAATATCTGGAAAATTCCTTTAAAGACACGGTGCATTCCAAAGCGTAAACTGGATATTTGTGTCAGGGTATTCCACGGACAAACGTTCTGTCGAGTTAGGTGCCATGGAATTCTACGGTCGCATGGCCTTTGGAAACGTTAGGCAATTGGTACGCTCCTATCCGACAGTTTTGCATCCTGGCTACGTCTAAAGCTACTATGCTACCCATGCTCTCACTGTACTGAACCCATATTTTGTTGGAATCGTAAGTGCAAAACACGAGAACAAGAAAGTAATGCCAATAAAGACTGCTGATTCTGTGACCTTAACAAGTTGAGCTGGATGCTTGTGTCGATTGGAGGAAGCTCCGGTCAGTCTGAGCGTACTCTGCTTCCGCAATGATTGGAATAGCACCTTGAGCCCGAAAAAACGATCTCATCATTCGCAACGACATAAATGGGCCACGCTGTTCTGTTAAATTTCCTGGCATGCTAGTCAAGTGATCGTTGCATGGTCAACTTGCAGCACGAACTGGCATGGGACAGAGACAAAAAATACCGCTTTGACACATCAGTGTTATACGGGAAGTAGAAGACTGCGTAAAAACAAAATGTGTAGTCAGGTCAGGTGAGCGATGGTTTGCAACTATATTCGAAAAGAGCAGTTAGGTGAGACAGCATTTCAGCAGATGATACACACTTACTTGCGGTTTCCTCAGGCAGCTGAGTACCCACATCACAATCGGGTGTTGCAAAGAGCGGCTCAGCGACCTAATCAGATATATACACGGGGACGAAACTGCCAACGCAAACCTCATAAGTTTCGTTCAAAGAACAAACGTGATCCGCTTCGTGATCGATGAAAACGCTGATAGTGTTCGCGGAATGAACTTCGCTGTTATGCGTCAAGCCACCACCGGTGGATGGAGTCGTGGTACACAAACGCGCAGAGGAAGGCGAACGAGGGTTAGAAACAGCCGTTTGATTACAAGGGTCATTAGCTACTTTTATGAGCTTGTTAACGCCTTCGTCTTTGCACACTACGGGAGAGGCACCTGTCTACAACAACAACAACAACAACAATTATACTGAACAAATCAAAGGCAAAGACTACCTCTTCATCCATTTCGGAGGTTCCGATCACCTTCTTTAACTCTAGACGTAGTTTGACAGCCTTACATGATGTATCCTTGTCAATGCAGGAAAGATTTTACCTTTTGATTTGATTTTATTTGATACAATTTTGCAAATTTCCGGAGATCATTGTACGGAAGTCGGTCAATCTGTTCGATAGACAACATTGAGTAATCAGATGCCCTCAGGAAGGCCGGGTAAAGTATTGATCCGAAAAAGCGATCTTGAGTAAATGTGTTGGAAGGGTGAGAAACGGGCCAGAGAGCAAAGTTATGCTGGAAAGGGTATCCGCTGAAAAGTAAAGAATATAGTTAATATGGCACACACCTTGTAAGGTGATTCGTATATCGAACATTAAACTTCACAGAATTAGCGGACTCGATGTTTGAATCGAGAAAGCAGTGGTGAGGAAGGAGTAGATAAAAAGATAGTCAGGAGGTAACCATGAAGAAACCTGCGCGGTATCAACGATTACACGGGCTGAATCAGTCACTCGCTAGAAAACTGGGACGGCGAATTTGGCCGTGGGTGATTTGTTGCTCCTCCCGAAGGCTGGTGATGCTTCGCAGACGTTGGTGACCGGAAAAAACTAACCTTTGATCACTTCCCGTCAGAAAAGTCCATTGTGGCACATGACCTTCCACAGCTAGTATCTCCTATATGAATCGGTCTTTCGATTGCCCGTTCCAGTTGGAGTGATGTTGAGTTGCGTACAGGCATCGACGTGGCAGCATTGGGCGCACTGACAAAAATACACGCTGCTCATCGATGTTGTTGTTGTGGGGATGTTTCTAAGTGTGGCCCTATAAACAGCTATTTTAGTGTCACCTGCATATGAACTACAAAATTATCACAAGAACATCACCTGGGTCATTTTAGGCACCGGAAATATCCAAATTATGAAATGAGAGGTCGCATTTGCAAGCATCGCGAGAGTACGATTACCACCAGACGGACAATCGTGACAAAGTCCTCTTAAATGTGAAACTGTCATAGAAACAAGACCCATATTTGAGGTTTCGGCGGTTGACTGAAAATTTGGTCAGGAATTCGGTGCGGAGTGACCTCCTCTAAAACGGCTCTCGGACTGGCCGTGCCGGGACACAAGGTATCAGAAGCACGGGACAGGTACGCGAGGTTCAGTTTGTGGATGGGCCGTTGATGTTGTTCGCAATGAAGTTATGGGCGGACCAAGTGGGTGATGAATGACACTCACTGTTAGGTTGTTAGGGTTGCGCAGTCCTCATTGAAGCTACATGAATTGAACTTTGGGAAATTTTCGATCAGACGCTACTTCCAAGGCTGGAAGTGTCCTATGTGACGCAAAGATACATACAACTTTAGACGGCCTGAGGGGAACAGGGAGAAAATTCGTGTTCTCCGTTGTCTGAGTTGGTTCAAGGCTCTGCTAACAGTACCGGGTTCGGTGAGGGGCGAGTGATGATCTGCCATCATCATCACCATCGACAGCATGACACCAGTGTTCAACACCGATGCTTCGTTGCCGTAAAAACATGATTTATTTGAAAGTCATATTGTGAAGAAAAGAATAAAGGGAGACGGGGAAGGGATTTAAAGCTAGCTTAATACAATCATTCCAAGGTACCTATACCTTCAAACACTCATTCAATCAACCTGGATAGGAGTCGACAACAAGATCGCCACTGACATTGGTTGGCACACATACCTCGCAGCGCCTCCAACCAGGCGTAGTAAGGATCACGCGGTCCCCATCCTGAAAGGTGAGTAGCACCGACAGCACCCAAACTTTTCGTGATTTCTTTCATACCCCTGTGTCAGCTCAGCGGTTGGCCACCTCTCTGCTTCCGCCACTCTGAGTTGGGCATGGAAAATAGTATTCTCTTCGGCAAACGATGGTTAGGCATACGCGACACATGTCCCAACCAACGCAGCTTCTGATACTGGACACATTCGTCAATGGAAGTACCCGATGCAAAACCGGAAGCTCGCTTTCTTGCTGCCTCCTTACAGATACGCCGACACAAACCCACACGAGCTATGGTTCTGAAACAATGATTGTCGAGCACCTGAAGACGTCTCACTTCCGCAGCCCGAACAGGCCAAGTCTCACAGCCACACAACAGTCCGCACTGAAGCTTGATACAAAAGTCCCTTCGATATTCAGGGATACATCACTTTGATGCCATAGGTGTCTAAATCTAGCAAACGCGACCCGAGGCTTGCAGATTCGTGCACTGATCTCATCTGTCACACTACAATCAGAACTGATACCAATTCCAAGGCACGTAAAATGCTCCAAAAATTCGAGTGCTTCCCCCTGGGTTGTAATTGGCGTGTTCAGTGACCGCATGTCCAGGAGAATGACTTTAAACTTTGTGGATGCAAAGTGCATACCAAAGGACGGGATGACTTCGGTCAGTTAATCCAAGACCACTTCGAATATGAGAACGATGTCGTCTGCGTATTCCAGATCGACAAGGTTTTCGTCACAGGCTAGCTGAACGCCGGAGATCGGAGCACCTTCCAGCGTTCGTCTCAGGATTTCATCGATCACGGACTTTAACAGGAATGTAGGGAGTGGACAGCCCTAAACGCCACTGCTTTGTGCACGGGAGCTTTTGGAGAGATCGTGGTATACTCTAAAACGTCCGGAATTCTGATAATACAAAGAACTTATCATGTTTACGAACTTCCGGGAAAATCCTTGATAGGCAAGCGTGTCAAGGAGAACAAACTGATCGACCGAATCGAATGCGCCTTGGAAATCCAGGAGCACTAGAATTGTGGATCCCTTATACGTATCGCGTTGTTCTAGCACCTGACGAAGTGTGAAGATTTTATCAACGCAACCCCTACCAGGCGGGAATCCCGCTTGCTGCTCTCGGGTCAGTGTCTCACGGGCCACCTTAAGGCAACGAAGCACAAGTGGCGTCAACAGTCTCGTTACGACCGGGGTCAAGCTGATCCACATGTGGTTGCCACTAAGAGCCCCTTTGTTTGAAAACGGATACTATCACCGACTCTTCCCAGTTGTCTGGGACGGCCTCGATTTCCAAAATACAAGCACACAGACCAGACAAACACTGACTTAGGACTCCACCCCCATTTGTCATGCATTACTCAAAAAGTTGCCAAAAATTTGCCGACAGCCCACGACCGGTGCGCCCTTCTTGGGGCTTATCAGGTAGGCGCAATTCCCGTGTTTCGGTCAACCGTATGTTCTACTTGAAACCAAATTTCGCGAAATTAGCGAAATACACTCATTTGCAAACTTATTCGGTTTTGCAAGGGATTCAGCTGTAACCCAGCTGAATCTCTTGTTTGTGATGTTTCCAGGCAACTGAATGTGCTGCACATCACAAACGAGAGATTCAGTTGGGTTCCAGGTGAGTCTCTCGCAAAACCAAATTAGTTTGCAAATGAGTGTATTTCGCTAACGTCACCCCATCTTTGAAAAATTGGGATGGGAGGTCATCCGGAACAGAGGCTCGGTGGCGCTTAACAGAACATATGCAGACATAAACCTCCGAGGCCGTAGGCGGTTCCACGCTCACCATCCAGGGTTCTAAGTCAACTGTGGGTTCCAGATGAATGCCAGCTGGTGGCCATGACAATTGTTGTTTGAAGTATTCGTCCCAACGGTTGAGGCCTTCCTGTTTATTCGATATGGTCAATCCCTTCCGATCCTTGATGGTTTCCGGGGCCCGGTCGCACGGATCACCTGAAATAACCTTCGGGCATTCCCAGTTTTCTGGGCCTCTTCCATTTCCTACGCTTCCTGTGTCCACCACACTTCACGGTGGGCTCACACGTTAACTTTAACCTAATATCCGACAGGTCGTCACACCAAGTTATGTTCCGGGCCGGCTGGGATATTTCTCCGGGATTTAAGCAGTGCAACCGTTCGGTCTGACACCCAGTACTTGAGTGCGCCTGGTGGTGCCGTGCCCCAGGAGGAATTCCCAACACTATGCAAAGAGTTGGTGATCTCGTCCCAGTATGAGTTCACATCCGATGGAGGAGCATTTGGGATAGACTCTAGAAGACGATTTTGCTATGTTCGTCTAACATCCGGATCTGCTAGTCTCCCAGTTGCCGAAGGATTTGTCCGCACCTTACGCGGCCCTGGAAAACGTAGAGGAGCGACTGCGGACGAGCGCTTCGTCGGAATCCAAAACAACCGGCAGCCAGTTATTGATCCATGCCATCCGTAACTGATGACAATGTGTTCGAATAGAGTTTGTGGCCGACCTGCCCTTGGAGGACAACATGTGGCAAGACGACTTCGGCTATTTCGGAAGTTAGACTACAGAAAAACAGTCTGCGATCAGCACATAGCTGAAGCGATCGTTCACCATCGTCCGTACGCATCGAGTCCACTCCTTGTCGACCTCCTAAGTGAGTCTCAGATATGCTAAGCCTGCCCACTTGTGCATTCAAATCCCCAGAAACCAACACGATGCTCGCCGCGGCAAGGCATTCAAGCCGTCATAAAACCTGTCTTTGAAGGCATCCGAGTTACAATCGATTGGGGCGTAGGCAGAGACGATAAAAAGACATTTATCAACTTCCCACTTGGAATACTCCCTCACAGACGTTGCCAGACGCACTGCGCAGAGGCAACTATCAATAGGGATCCATTTATACAAGGATACATCCGCCCGGTGATTTTGGACGATACTAACCCCTGCAAATCCCGCTACAGCAGCCTCTGGATCACCAGAGGTGCATTGCCGAAAGCGAGTGGAGACTGATGGGGCGGTTAGCTCAGCCAGTGTGCCTGCATCTTGAATTCTTATTTCTGAGACACAGCACACATCAATGCCAAACGAGTCCAGTGTGAGAGCAAGAGCAAATTGCTGTCCTGCATGCTTCAGAATGTGCACATTGAAGGCTACCAGATAAACAGGGTATCAAGGCATGAAAATGGATTTGAAGGTACCTGAAGATGTCGGCGCTATGTGATGAGCAGACGTTGTACGCAAAGCCGATGCAAAACGAACGGAGCCATCTGTCCTAAGTGCTGTGCCTACAAGATAAGGGTTATTAATGGGGTAGTAAAACGGGGAAGGAAAAGTATGTGAGAGAGAAAGGAGGCGTCAGTAGTAGTCTGTTTTCGCTTACCCGCCCTGCTGTATTCAGCAATTAGGGCGACCCGGCTGATGGTACCATGCGACGGCCGATGTCGCTACACTAGTCGGATTGCTTTCTCCCATGAAACTGATGACAGACTACAATAGCTGACCTATGGGAAACAAGGTGAGGTGATAAGGAATAGTATTGGGTGAGAATGGAGATAGTAGATGTTGTGAAAAGATGAAGAACAGTAAGTTGGGACGGTCAGCAAAAAATCGTTCAGCTGTAGTACGCTTTCGGTACCTAGCTGCTATGCCACCCGAAGGAAGCACGGGAGCTGGGATACTGCAACGTTGCCTAAGCCTAGACAGGAGAAGTCGAGATACAGGAGACGAGCTCGAACAACTGATATTCCGGTCCGTAAGCTGGCACCTTAACTGATGTTGTAACTGTATTTTCCTCAGCTTAGTTCTCGGTCTGAGCCTCCCAAGCTAGCGTTCACGTCAAAACAAACACCAAAGGTGCACAAAGGTCTATTAACGCCCAAAACGAAATCAGGAACAGTTGTACAGCGCTTCGTATATATAGCGTAAGCGGCTATAACTTTCTGGAATTTCTGACGCGTTCTGGAGCTCCATTGGCAACCGGCATTCGACCAATACTGGGTCGTGATTGGCTGTTGGGTCCAGATTGTTGACCAATCAGATCTCGTCTTGATGCCGGACCGGCAAGCGTCCCGAATTTTGGGCCAACCTCGAGCGGGCTAGGCTTCTCGGCCGTAGCAGCGCCTAAAGACGTGCGGTATAGTGGGATCCGCGTGGATTCCTGCCTAACA
>NW_008751680.1:394427-408309 GCF_000715545.1 Opisthorchis viverrini | reverse complement strand
TGATGCCGGACCGGCAAGCGTCCCGAATTTTGGGCCAACCTCGAGCGGGCTAGGCTTCTCGGCCGTAGCAGCGCCTAAAGACGTGCGGTATAGTGGGATCCGCGTGGATTCCTGCCTAACAACTGATGAGCTATCCTGGGCACAAGATTCATGCGGACACGAAGGGCGGTGTATGGGTCTTGATAGAGGACTGAGGGCTGCGTTAGAGACTGGATCTGGATTGTGGAGATACCGATTGGGGCCGGAATAGTCTCTTTGGTTTGTTCATTGGCTTGCGTCTATTGTGAGGGAAGTGTGCATCTGGATTGGCCGGGTGAGTCCCTGAGGAGGCTACTTCCGTCGGACAGTTGTCGAATGTGGTGAACGGTGGAAGTTTTGGGCTGGTTTGTTAATTGGAAAGGGCAGATATTAAATGTGTAGAGGTTGTGTGGAGGTAGTCTCCTTTCGTGCCGAAGATTACTGGCGGTGAATATTGGTACTGTTGCTGGACACCTAGTGGGGGCTTCCGCTCCAGGAAGACGATTGTAGAACCATGTTCTGAAACTGGTTCATCTTGTGAAGAAGGCCGTTTCGCCTCAATGTCTTTGTTACGAAGCTGAACAGGCAAGTCTGAAAATGCTTAAGCCTGGTAAATATTCCAAATGGGGTCCGTAGAACTGAAGGACTGTGTTTTGTCGGCTAGGTTACCGAAGTTAATTAGCAGGTACATCCCTAGCAAGGTACATCCTTACTCAGGGGAGGCAAGCCCAACCACTATGCTTGAATCTCGAACTCTTGTTTGCCAGAAACAGCACACACCAATGTTAAGCGAGTCCAGTGTGATAGCATGAGCAGCTTCTCATCTGCTCGCTTCGGAGTGCCGACATTGTAGGAGGCTAAATAGACTGGGCGTTGAAGCTTGAAGATTGATTTCGAGATACCTGAGGATTTCGACGCCATGTGACGGGCAGACGTTGCATGCAAAGCCCACACACGACGAACGGGGTCATCAGTCCCAAGGAAAGAGTTATTATTGGGGTGGGGAGAGGCGGAAGAAGCACCTGAAAATAAAGGAAAGCGTCAACAGTAGCCTGTTTCCGCTTACCCGCCCTGCTGTATACAGCGAGTAAGCCGACCACGCGACGGCCGATGTGGCATGAGTCTATTGTTAGACGTAGATATCATGGTTGCACTTGAGCTGGGATACTGTCAGGGTGCCCGCACCTTGACAGGAGGACGATTCAGGTCCTCATTCAAAGCCTTCGGCTCAAAAGCCTAACCGCAAGTCAGCGGGGTCTGGCGGGAAATGCAATTGGATTATCAGTTCAACGGAACACATCGCCACATGTTCCAACTCCCAAACCTGGAGGACCAGAAAACTGTTTGTCAGACCTATAACCAATGACCAACCTGGTATGAGAGACCCTGTGAATGTCGCGGGGACTCAATGGGTCACTGAAGAGCGCAAACCATGACACCAGGTAAGGTCCAGTCTCTTTTTGACGTGAATAATGCGCCAGAGGTCACGATCTGAGCGATCAGAGTGAGCGGTTTTTAGGGCCGATCTTTCTTAACCCGTCCTTCCTTTGTGGAATGTAGCAACGCTGCTTCCATGAATATGGACATGCTGGTTGCCTGGGGGAAACACCTTACTGCCTTCACACTCATATCGCAGGGGACAGTATGACTTCACCCTCAGACCCCTTCGTAGCACGATTATTCGCGGTACGAGGTTCCGCTGCTTTCGGTATGACTGTCTCCCTTTGGCCCTCCTGGCGTGGTTGCATCTTGTGGAACAAAGTTCCAGCAAGTGTAGCCCGCGAGGTCATTAGAGCACTCAACCCCGATAGCCATGTTGGGGTAGCAACTTTAGGTTGGGGAACTACACAAAAATTATTGCGATTAGCCCGTGTAACCGGTCTACGGAAACAGTCTGTAGCCGAAACCACCGAGGATCCAATTGACAAGACCGGTATCAATAAGGGACACCTTGACCGCTGAACAAGTAATTCGAAGAGCGATTCTCTACCCGCTGCTACTCAGTCATCATCATCATCATCATCATCATCATCATCATCATCATCATCATCAAAGACAGCAACATCAGTATTGGCACTGATGCTTCACTGCCGTATGCTATTCAGTTGGGTTCACCAAATGCAGTATAAGCCTGAATTGTGAACCTGGAACCTCACTGCATCGAAGGTATATGGCTGCATATGCTACCACAAGTATAACTGAGCTCCTGTTCAGGATGGCCTCCCACTCGCATTACTCGAAGAACCGGATGATGTCCTCAATCATCGCCTATCCGATCTACGGTTCTATCCCGAAAAAGGAGGCTGTCCCAGACGATTTAAGAGGATGGCCAATTTTCAAGAAAGTAACCAGTTGTGCATGAGGTGATCCCGGGGGATCAGCTGGACTCGTCATAACGAAGAGAAAAGAGGGGGCATCAACAGTAGTCTGTTTTCGACTACCCTCTCTGCTGTATGCAGCGAGTAAGGCGACCCGGGTGATGGTACCACGCGACGGCCGATGTGGCATGACATGTATATGTACATCTCGTGAAATACTGACTTCAGAGCAGCAAGCGGGGTTCCAGTCTGGTAGAAGTTCTGCTGACCAAATCTTCACACTCCGTACAGATAACCCACAATTTTCGTATTTCTGGATTTTCAAGGTGCATTCGATTCGGTCGATCGGTATGCCCTCCGTGACACCCTCACCCATCAAGGATTGCCCTGGAAGTTTGTGACTTCCGGGTGTGCGGGTATATGGAGGGCTCTTCAAGTTTCCGTAAACAATGCGCTGTCCGTTCGGGGTGCCCAATCTTTCCATTCCGATTCGGTTTCATGATCGAAGAGATAGTGAGGCGAACGCTAGAAGGTCAAAAGCCTGGTATTTAAACAGCTGCTGACGAAAACCTTACCGAACCGGAAAAATAAAGGGGAGTCACAGATTCCAGATGAACTGACAAGTCATCCAGTTCTTTGGCATGCGCGTTGCGTGCAAGGTAAAGCTCGTGGAGATGCAGTCACTGAATACACCACCTAGAATCCAAGGAGAGGTACCCACAATTGTGGAACGTTTTACGTACCCTGGAATCGGTAAAAATTCTAATTGTAGTGTGACAGATGAGACCAATGCACAGATCTGCAGGCCTCGGGTCGCGTTTGCTAATTTGAAACAGCTATCGGGTCAGAGCGGTATGTCCCTGAATCTCCACGCATCAAGGCTGTATCAGGCTACAGCTGTTTTTTAGTATGGCTGGGACATTCGATCTGTTCGATCAGCGGAACTGAGAAGCCTTCAGGTCCGCGGCAATCCTTGTCCCAGAACCATAGCTCTCAGCGAATCCGTAATGCGGAAACTAGAATGTGGGTGTTCGGTTGAGCAAATAGGACTTCCATTGAGGAGTGTCTAGCGTCAGAAGCTGCGCTGGTTAGGTCAGGTATTGCGTAGGTCGACCCATCGTCTATCAAAGAAAGAGCTGTTTTTCCAGCTCAACGCAGAGTGGCGGAAGTATAGAGGTGGCGAATCCTTGAGCTGGTAGAGGAGCGTGAAAACGACCACGAGATGTCAAGATGTTGTCGGTGCGACTCGCCTTCCAATGAGTGGACCGCGTGATTCCTGCTGAGCCTGGTCGGGGACACTGCAAGATATGGCTTTTGTTCGATGTCAGTGGCGTTTTTGTGGTGCGTTTCTATCCAGATTGCCAGAATGAGCGCATCGAGGTGTATGTACCCCGGAGCGGTTGTGTTAGACTAGCACCAAGTTCCTTTCAGGTCCATTTTTATTCTTTCCCGTCACAATAAGGGTTTCGAAAAAAGTGTTGTTTTATACCAGCGAAGCATGAATGTCGAACATTGATGTTATGCTGTCAATGATGATGATTAATGGGACCGAGTTGTCCGAATACACCTTACCTGGAAATGTGGGTTTCACCTGACCTTGCACGATTCCACCAGAGAAGAACCTCTTGGAAAGTTGACCTTCGCTAAACAGTAGTTACTGTTCGTCATGTCCGAGAAGGGTGCTGGTGCACGGATGTTGATCGTATCCTTTAAGTCACCCGTTCGCATGGCCCCGGTGTACTATTTTTCCTGCTTAACTCAGAAAAGTGATCGATCATTGACCTGGCACAGATGTTCAAATGTGATTACAAATAGTTCGTGTGCTGATAGTGCGGCTCGCCTCCCGGGATGAGAACCACATGATCCTCTCTATGATTGGTTGAATGTATTGCAAGATATGCCCGCAAATGTATGTCAACGAGGCTTTCGTTGTCAGTTTCAATCCAGATTTCCTGAGTGCTTGTCGGGAAGTGGATGTGCCTCTAAATGGTTGTAATACGCTAGAACGTAGTCCCTACTCCATCTTTCCGGTCCAATTTTATTCTTTTCATTAAAATAACGCTTCCAAATAAACCAAGGTTGTACGGCAACAGAGCGGCATCAGTGTTGGCACTGATGCTTCGCCGTGCAATTTGGTGTCTGTCCTCGGCTTCCTACTCCGCCCTCTATGGTATATAATAATGCACAGTAGACTCATACACACCCTTACGGCGACAGAGCAAGATTAATACAACCGTACTTATAGAGTCGTGACAGAGTGCACCACAAGGTTGTTGGAATCTTCGTGAGGGGCGGGAAGCGCCGAGCAAAGGACGCCCGATCCAGATTGGCCGAAGTCCGACCAATCAGGGCACGCCCTCATTTGGTTCGTAGCCCGCAAGTGATTTATTGGTGTTCAGTGATAAGGGGCGGCCGTTGTCCGGAGAAGAAAGGAGAAATAATAGTATATGAAAGAAAAGAGGCATTTACAGTAGCCCGCTTCCGGCCACTCGCCCTGTTGTATGCAGCAAGTATACTTGCTGTAAACGAACTAGCCACGCGATGGCTGAAGATGCATGACACTGTCAAGTTGTAGGATTCATCGTTGTGTGCCGCCCGGGTGGTCAGACTGTTTATCGCCATTTCCTCTTGAAGTGTCTGGATACAAGTCATCCTGGATGCATGCTTTATCGCGCTGGAAGAATACCTCACACAGGAGTTCCGCCGCCGATCGAGTGCTGGTGTTGATGCCCCAATTCGGTTCGCGCCACTTGAATCAGTGGTTATGTTCAACTGCTACTGTATATTCGCTAGCTGCACATGCAGTTCAAAAAGCACGTTTTCCGGTTATCTTACGCTTATATGACGGTTCAGTGACCACATTTCATGAATAGTTGTTGGTTATTTGCACCGTCGAACAGCCATACAGCCACTTTTATAGTTATCTGGGGGTTAAATAACCCAAACGAACCTCGATTGCATGTCATATAGCCAACTAAAGCCATCAATTCACCGTGTTTTCTGGTTATCATCTAAATGAGACGTAGTGTTTGAATGAAGTACGCATTAGGATTCTTTGCGGTTCTTTCCAAAACTTAACCGGGGGGGGCAGAGCTGTTAGAACAATTAGAAATGAACGGGCCAATAGTAACAGCGATCTCCAAAGTGTAGACTTTGGAGTGATTAACATTCACCTCGGACCACGTGGCGGCCAGTCGCCTGTCCAAAGCGCGAGGAATTTTTTGCCCTCAAACACCATTTCTTTGGAGATGCAGTTGCCGTCTCGCTATACCCCATCGTCCCGGGATGAAGTGTAGGGGGCTAACGAAGGTCCAATTAGTCCGAAAAATCGTGCGATGCCAATGATGGGATTAGTGCCGTTGACATCATCGTTACAGCGGAAAGTGATCAGTTAACATGGTTTACCACGGAGATAACCCTCGGGCGTGTGTCTTGTCCTCAAGCTCTCACTTTCTCCCACTTTGCGACGCTGGAACCGCCGTGGATTCCAATTCAACTCCATCAAATACTGAGAAAAGCATGGTGAATTGGGTGTTTACCATGTGGTGTGCGCCTCAGACTCCGGGTTTTTCATAATAATCGGCCGGGGAGGATGCCCCCCACACCTCCTAGTGCCCAACGACTTTTGGCAATAAACCCAATAGAATGACGACTGCTAATTGGTTAATCCTTAGCTAATCCATCCGATTCAGTCCTAATCGGAAGTCAGTTTTCATCCAATTTAACCGATGATGACATCGCCTAGGAGGTGCTCCCAGGAGAATGGTCGTCTATATCTTGCGCTGGAACACTCGCCGGTGAAACCTCTTATAGGGAGCGGCATGGCGATTGTAGATAAATTTCATGTGGCAATCAACGGAATGATATTTGAATTCACGGATTCACGAATACACCGAGTCAAGGCTTTGTTTTTGTCGATCAGCAGCTTTTATTCGCCTAAATGGACGGGGGGAAAAGGGTATAGCACCGGTGTTTAACTTTTCAGCTGAGCCAGTAACCATTCCAGCACGTGAACCCACATAGAAAATCCTCTAAAGTTGCTTTGGATAGGGTGCTAGATGTAGCATGAACAACCGTTGGCGGAAGGTTGTTTAGAGCTGTTTGGTGTTATCCAGTGTCGGTGTGATTATCGACGGTTGTTCGCAGCGAGCCGAATTTTGAAAACCACGAAGCCCTGTGAAAAAACTGAGGCAGTTTTTGGACAAGCAACTCAACACTATGTATTTTACGTCCGAAGTAAGGGAGCGGAGAGATGTGCCACCAAAAAGGTTAGCATATCTATTACTTCTAGTCCGGGTTTGAGTAAAACGCTCCGAGGGTCCAAAGAGCTTGCTTCTCCGTGTCATGTCTTGGTGTTCACAAACCTGCTGTGTGCTTACAGGGAAGATCTTGCTTGTTAAAAGTCAGGCTTTTTTGGGCTTTCCGTCTTCGAAAGATGTAGTTTTTCCACTCGTGGCCAACGATTCCGATGGAGACTGATTTTACTTTTTGCAATGCTACCTTTTGTACGCTGAATTTGTTGTTGCTCGAGGGTTACCAGCGTACGTGCATCCGTTTGGTTCCTTTGGCTTTTGGGCGCATTTTGACTACAAAGGATCTTTTTTAGTCCACATCTGGTCGCTTGCGATTTCGATTGCTTTATCAAGAAATTATACTTTCGGTAGCATTCCCAAGAGGCTTGCTTTCGCTGGAGACTGTATCTTCAATTAAGCAAGGTCTTTCGTTGCGAAAAGTTTCCATGGCTTACTCGACCGTGGTCAGCTTCCGTTTGTATGTATATGGACTCTCGGCTCATTCGGGCTTGCATGGACCAACTCGGTGTACGCAGGATATACCGGCACATTGTTGTCCAGTTTGTAGCTTTGGCCCTCTGGGTCATCGGCGATGGCTAAATCCACAACGGACAGGCTGCTTTTGATGGACTAGAGCCGGAAGCTTAAAATTTCGTATTTGCGTTGATTGTGGGGCTCTTTTAGCAGACTACGACGTCGATGTCAACGCTGGTGCCTGTTGTGTCAGTAGACTTCGCATCTCGTTTTTGCGCAGCTAACCCCCTCCAGCTTAAAGCTTGTGACTTGGGAGTGGCGTTCCCCGCATCGCCTTTACCGTCCACAAGAGAAATAAGCGATGATAAATTCAGATATGTCGGACGCACTACCTCCGCGAGCCTTGTTTTTCTACTTGCATCATCGGCTTACCCGGCCATTCTCCAAACCCGTACACTTGAAATGCCTCGGGCCCGGCACTGGTAAAATTGGATGGAGCTCAATTTTTCCGCATCTTGTTTGGTTGAAAAGTAGCCGCTACATAACTCAGCATGTAATATTCTGGTTCATAATTGTGGGCACCACAGAATGAGTGCAGTCTAACAGAGATTTTTAGGCGAGTTTATATTGGATTAGAAAACAAGTGACACGTATTAAATCCAAGAATGTGTCAAACAGCGAAAAAATACGTCTACAAATTTGCCTCGCAAAACAAATCGCGCCACAGGCGTCACGCCGCGTGCATTTTGTGAGAATTGTTAACGCACGCATAAGACGGAATTGTTAATCCGCTATAATGGATGCTTTTGACTTGAAGAATGATTTCCCGGGATACATGCAACAACGGAAGAAGCTTGAGCCTAGGACAGAGGCCTTCCAAAAAGCAGCTTTTGCTCAGTTGCTCGCGAACATTGCTGAACTTATTGACAGTTTCACTGACACTCCATGTGATCCAATGATCGGTAGTTAAAACCACCGGCGATGCGCCTTTGCGCTACGGAAATTTGAGATGGTGGTAGTACATGAAGAATGGTTAACTGCGTGAGTATTCAGTGTCAGATGAGGTGTGCATAACACTGTGGATGGGTCACTGTATGCAGGCAAGAGAATGCCATAACCCGCGGTAGAATTTGGGATAGTACGCTGAACACAGTGTAAGGAGGATTTTCTGGAGGATAGCGTGGAGCTGTAGGGAGAGATGCCAACCATGTAGTCTTTATTATCGTCGGGGCCATGGGGTGAGGAAAGATGTGGTGAACGTATTGGGTTGGGTAGCGGACGAAAAAGCTGACCAGGTGGAACACATATGGATTGGTAGGCAAGGCGCTTTGTGAGAGTCAGTGATGGGAAGTCAAGATCCAAAGACAACGCGGAAGAAAAGTCGGGATTGGTGGCATTATGGCGGTGTATGATACATGGATGTTGGTAGAAGTATATTTGTTCCTCCGGCAAAAATATAGATTAAATTTTACTTCCCCAGTTAGATAATCAGAAATTTTTGGATCGATTTGGGTAGCGGCTATTTTGGTCGCACATGTAATCGGATAGTTTAGTCATGAGTGTGGAAGTGAAGATGGGTGGCACTATGTTGGCATGAACAACGAGTTATTGGAGGCCGAAAACCATAAGGCAGACAGGAGATAGAGGTCTAAAGTAGCCTGAAATAGCGATTTGTTTTCAGCATGCTAAGGGTCAAGTCTGCACATTTTATTCTTAAGGCGACTTTGAATACACTGGCCTTTGACCTTGTGTTTGTTGCCCCAATAATCAGTATGTTCCCCAAACCTCAATATCGCCGCATTAGTGGTCGTTGGCTTGTTCGCTGAGCTGGGCAATTTGATTGCAAACGTTTCATCACCAATCAAGGTGACATCATCAGTGCGCTTTGTGTGGAGCGTAGTAGTGCGTAGCGGTGGGTTGGTGGTTGTGCCAACCACGTTTGCAATCAAATTGTCCAGTTCAGCGAACAAGCCAACGACCACCTATGATACCTGAGCTACCAACATTTTCATCTATAGATCGCCGCATTAGTGTTTACAAGACTCCTTATCCATTGATAATGGAAGCAACTGAGCAAGCAGCGAGTCTGCTATATAACAGAAAGAGGTCTGAACAATTACTGAGGTATGAACGAGAACAAACCAGGTTTGTCTCCGAAGGAAATTGGTTTTTAGAAGACGAAACGAAGTGTTTTCCAGTGACGGTTGTACCACTGCATAAAATGAACAAACACATACGTCTCACATGATGCCTGATAACTTCAGGCGTGAAGGCATGGCGGACGGACAACATACATGGACATGATGATAAAGAGCCCTCGTTGGCCGCTGGATCAGGCTATTATACACAACTCAGGCCTCATAATTAGGAGTGCACTATGGTTCGGGTACAGCGGTTGGGGCAAGCAGCCAAAATGAACTAGAACGCATAGTATTTCGGTTATGAAAGATCTTCGACGGTCACTGTATTAGGCTATTATTTATAGTTCAAACCCCATAATTGGTGGCGTATATAGGCAGTGGCCCATCATTCACGATGGGTATACAGGGTAAAAGACACTGCGCACAGTTGTGAGTGTGGAGGGACGTCGCTAGCTGATAGATTGGGCCATCATGCATAGCTGGGGCCGCAAAACCTAAATCACGACTAGGTGTAGGCTTATCACTTACAATAACCAACCAAGCTAAGGAACAATGCACACACTGGCCTCAGTTTTCAAAACTTTCATTCGCTTCAAGTGTACTCCTGCCGAGCGGAAAGATGTCGCACGCAGGTATCTGAAAACCCCGCATTTTCTAACTGGATAGTTGTGCATATCTCCGCCACAACCTGAATGGGCTTGTAGATGCTTATACTTCAGCACTGGTCTTGCTCCCAATATTTTGGATCTTCTTGGAATGAAAACTTCAGATTTTTCGCAGTTTGGGTGTTCTTGAAATTTAATACTTTGGTAGGATGCCATAAGATCACTTACAAAGCACTCATTAGTGTTTGAAATAGCAGACGTGCCATTAACAGACTGACTTCTGTTATTGAACTCAACCTGGTCAATGTTTCTCCGGTGACAAGAGAGATCATCTAAATCAAGAATTGTGATCGTAAGTTTGCCATTTGATAAACGTAATATTCCTGTAGCAAGTCATAAATCATTACCCTTGAAAAAAGTAACGTCAGACTTTTTGGCACTTTTACGCAACGAGAGAGATTTAAATAGAAGCGCGGGACTCTTCGCAGTAACAGAATGAACGGCATTCCCGTATTGCATTAGAAAATTATCAATCCCACGGTCCAATTCCACAAAAGTAGTAGGAGAGAGTGAAATAATGGCAGACTTAAGTGTTCGGACAAAATTTTCAGCAAGTCCATTCGACTGGGGATGTCGTGCAGCAGTAAACAGATTTTGACATCCAAGACCTTTTAACCATTCCCCAAGGAATTTTGCGGTGAAGTGTGTGCCGTTGCCAGTGACCAAAACAGTTGGTACACCTCCATGGCTGAATACTTTCCTGAATGCTTGCAGTGTGAATTCGGCACTTAAAGACGTAGTTAGAAAACTTCAAGCCATCGTGAATGTGCGTCCATAACAATCAAAGCATACCATTTCCCGAGAAAAAGACCAAAGTTGTCCGCATGAGTTCGTTGAAATGCTTCACAAGCAACTGGCCACAGATACCTCTGTGAAGACATGTTGCGAATCCTATGTGCACTCAATTTTTAGCAGTAGACTTGGTGTCCGGCTCCAATTACGGTCACCAGCACGAACAGCGTGCAAGGGATTTCACTTAGTCAACACCCAGATGACCAGAGTCCCAATCTGCAAGAACAGCCGCTCGCTGAGTCGGCGGAATGACAACTCTATCCTCAAAACACAACAAAACATTCGGAGAAACGAACAAGCTTCCGCGGGACAGTAAAAAAGCAGGAAATCGGCGTCGTTCTTGCTGCGTCCAGCCACGTCGCAGTGCAGAAAATATGAGCAAAATATCTTTTAGTATCAGCAACAAGCGCATCCCGCTTGACTGGTAATGGTTGAATCAACAGACAATCTGAATTGTTTGAATCAGGGTCCCATGATGGAATTCTTGACCACGAGGAACAACCATGTAGTACGAACTCAATGCAGTAATCCACCGTTGCGTCATAGCGATAGATAACATCGTCAGAGATTTTGATGAATCGTGCAAGAACTTTAAAGCCTCGTGGTCAGTGGCGATGGGTAAGTTTGATCGAAAAAAATACTTATGGAGCCGTTTGACAGCTCAGCATAATGCAAGTGCTTCTCGATGAGTCTGAGAATATCTGCGTTTGGCTTTTGAAATTCGACGGGAGATGCAGATCACCGGCCTGCCACACTGTTGTAGGATTGCTACTATTCCAGTGGGAGAGGCATCAGTAATGACGTTTGAATGAGATTTGGCAGAAAATGGTTTCAACACAGCTGAAGTTTGAAGATAACCAAGCAGTGCACGCAACGTCCTTTCATGGTTGGAGTACCAAGAAAATTGATTAACTGACCTGAGGTCAAACAGGCAACCTGCATGTTTAGCAAAATTAGGAATAAAACGAGAGTAATACGGAAGTGTTCCTGGCACTGAACACAGTTCTTGTAGATTGGTTGGTGATGGCGCATTTACTAAAGGGGATAGACGTTTTCTATCAGGTTTAAAACCGCTGCCATCCACAATGTAGCCAAAGCATGAAAATGATGGGACACCAAAAGTGCAATTATCAAGATGGATAACTACATTGAACTCAGAAATTCGCTTCAGTGATGACAACAGACGCATATCATGGGTAGATTTATTAGCAGCGTGCACTACGACGTCATCTTGATACGTCTCAACAATCTCCAAATCTCTTGCAATAGTGTCCATAACTTGTTGAAATACAGCTGGTGGAACGTTCAGACCAAAGGGAAGGAAATTGTGTTGGAATATCCCAAACGGTGCTTTGATCATGGTAAGATCACCAGAGGCTTCGTCCAGTGAAATTTGAAGATGGGCATCTTTTAGATCGGTTTTGGAATACATACTTGGACGTGGTAAACGATACAATACATCTTCGAACTATTCGTTGTGCATGTACGTTGCACTTACCCCGTATTTAGCGTTAGTCGGTAGTTTATACAAATTCTCGGAGTAATACTATCAGCCTTCAGTGAGTTGACTATCGGATTTGCACTATTCGATGAGTTGGCAGGGGTCAGTATTCCTTTCGCACACACTGAATTCAGTGCTCGAAGAACAGGTTCCCGTAAGCCAAATTGAATAATTCATCTTGTCAGAAATAATAATAATAATAATGTTTATTCCCAACTTGTGGGTGGCATACTGTCTGGCATGATCATAGTTTTACGGTTAGACTGGAGCATGACTGAGGGATTTGTGGGGTTGGGGATTGCACAAAAAGAGGACAATGTCACAAACAGTGGGGATCACCCGATGATATAGCAATATTAGGTTATTTCCCTTCTTGTTGGTAAAAATGGTCATGATGTTCGACTAGATCAAAGACAGTCAGGTGGCATGAACTAAAACTGGAAACCATTGCTGGCCGTGAGTGACTTTGGGTGGTTAGGTAAATTGCCGGAGTCACAACGAGCAAAAGTGGAGATGGAGATGGGATAATTCAAATTTGGAACACATGACAAGTTTTGTCTCAAAATTTTGGTTTAATCTGAAAGCAAGCGGACTCACTGGTTGCACTGTTGTAGGGATATCGGGCGCAGGGGAAAAGTTTGGATGGGGGCAAGTTGCTAATACATGGGGCGAACTGAACTCCGTATACGGATTTGAACTTGTGCAACAGGCAAGTCGAAATTGCAGCAGGAAAACCAGGCTAGGCAAATCTGAGCGAAAATTCATTGGGTACGGAAGAGCCCATCCCAGAGACCAGGCCGGATAAAAACTGCTCAAAGTTGTGGCTTGTAGTGGTCTGGCTACCCAATAAGTTAGTTTACCAGGAGTGTGTGGCAAAGAAACAAAAATGATTACGCTAGGTTGGGTATTCAAAAATAAAGAAATCAGACAGAACGGACTCACTAACAATTGTTCTCTTTAAAATAGTTCGTCGTTGGCCCAGGTCAGCGAGTAAACAATAATCCAATTGTGTTGGTCCAGAGGTCTTCTTCTGAACAGTCCCCACATATAATAGATTCCGAAGATGTCTGAAATGTTTTGGCACCAGAGTTGGTATATGAGACTCGCGAATGACCGCTACAAGCGCGAGCGAAATGAGAAGACTGAGCCGAAGCACGTGATCACGTTTGTATTCTGTGAAATTTTACCAGTGCGCGTTTTTGTAGTTTTTCGCATTCAAATAAAAAACGATTATGCAATTGATGAAATACGTAGTGTTATAATGGAAGTAAAATAAACGTACAAAACGCCACAGACTTGATCGACTGGCCTGTTTTCCTGACACATTTACTCATCAAAAATGCTCCTGAATTTCGTGAAAAGAATAAGCTCTTTGTATTCTCAGGCTTTTGGATGTGTGAGACCATTGGAAGAACTTTCCAAAAGCTTCCGTACGCAAAGCGGTGTCCGTCGGGGTTGCCCACTTTCTCCATTGCTACTCAATTTCGTGATAGATGAGATAATGAGTGGAATGCTGGAAAGCCCTCAAAACCCTGGTGTTCAAATCGCCTGAGACGAAAACCTTGTCGATCTGGAATACGCAGATGATATCGTTCTCGTCTTCGAAGAGAAAAAAGGCGCATGTATTTCTGGATGAACGGACCGACGTCATACCGTCCTTTTGTATGCACTTTGCACCCAC
>NW_008751680.1:387287-388015 GCF_000715545.1 Opisthorchis viverrini | reverse complement strand
GAATGATGAAGTGGACTAGAGGTGGTGTGGCTCTACTAAGACGAGAGTGGCAACACCTTGCACGTCGACGTTAGCCGTATGCCTTACAGGTACTCTCAGGCTACCCCATGCATGAATGTTTTTTTATATTCTTTCTTTAGAACAAACGGGAGGACAGCTGTCTTCCGTCCGCTTGTATTTCTTGGTGTTGTGGGACAAGTGACAACCGGAACAAGGCCAATCCAGCTACATACAAACAGCAACGCTGCCCTTTTTTGGTTTTCTTGAATTAAAGGCCAGTCTCAGAACCACCGGCGATGGGCGATACACCCGTGCTACTGGAGGGGTGGTGAGTATACGAATGCACCATGGTGCATCGTAACAGGGCGACCCTCCCTGCAGGGCGTACCCGTCCACCACACGAGGTTATCGTCCCTCGTGCATTCTGCCAGATCTGCATTGGTGTGAATCACTCTGTCAAGTAGAGGTGCACCGGTGCTGTGTGTATGTGTGAATGGCTGGGCTGTGGGGCCAAACAAGTATTTCACTCATAGCGCATCTTCAGACCCACCACCAGCGGGCCGCCACGAGAATGGTTGCCGGCCTCAAGTCCGTGGACTACGAAATGCGTCTCGCGATGCTTGATCTCTTTCCCCTGGAGTACCGTCGCCTCCGAGGGGACCTAATTCTTACTTACGCCCTGTTTGAACAAAGCTTGGCAAACAGGTTTTTTACCGTTGACCCAGCAA
>NW_008751680.1:365284-386210 GCF_000715545.1 Opisthorchis viverrini | reverse complement strand
TAAGCAGCGAAGACGATACGGTAGTGTGGATGACACCGGAAACAGGGACTTAGTAAACGAGCGCTGCAAATTCTCCACAGCGGTCCGGCATGCCTGTGAATACCGTGAGGCGAATTCAGGGCTGGATTCAAACATTGGTCTTACAAATTGTTTAAAAATGGCAATTAAACAGGGTTTATTATGGAAGGATCGGCGAATGTAAGCGCAGAGCTTGAGAGCTTTAGCCACTCCGTACCTGTTAGCAATGGTAGAGACAGAATCACTGGCCTTAAACCTGTAAGCTATCTTAATGTCATCAGCAAACAGAAAAGGGGATCCATGGGTGATCGAGTCGGTGACGTTATTAACGTACAGTAAAAACAGTAGAGGGCCAAGCACACTACCCTGAATAACTCCACTGGTAATGGGGAGGGCTGAGGAGCAGAGATCCCCGATTTTGGTGGAGAGACTCCACTGAATCTCGTTTATGATATCCTTCAGTTGAATTTGCCGCACACAGAAGAGGAGTTTTCAACTAGCTTGTGAGTAGTGCCCTCCATAAAAATGTACTGTGACATCGTAAATATCATACCAACTGAAACACGAGGTGGCTTTGTGTAACACATTTATTTGAAAAATATCATGAACGAAAAATTCAGCTGAGTGTATTGGTTGAACTTGGTCTAATCTGAGTTCAAGTGAAACAGAACGTTGATGGAAGCCCAGGAACTGCGCCTACTTGATGAGCCCCAAGATAAGCAAAACCAATTGCGGACTGTCAAAGATATTCAGCAAACGTGTATGTAATAAAATAAAATGGAAACCTATAAAGTACAATTTCGGTAGCTCAGGTAGCCTAGATGGTCGTTGGCTTGTTCGCTCAGCTGGGCAATCGAATTGAAAAAAGGGAAACCTGCTGTGTGGCAAACCCCAATATTTTTATGTAGGTTATCTATAGGCGGACAGTGGCAATACCATATATACACTGACCTTGACCCTTGCGCAAGTACTTCTTTATATGGAAATGGCAGGCCACAAAATCGCAGCCAAATAATTCTCTCCACTCGCATTCACTCCACCAGGTTATCCAACACAAAATAATCCACCTGACACCATTGACCCATTGTCTCACTGAATAAGCCAAAACATCTGTACGCACACCGTAAACCCGCCCTTACCATTTGAGGTCAGGACGCTGTAAAGCTTGCGTGTACGTGTCATATATGAACCACTTTAAAAGCCTGTCCAAGAAGGATATTTGCGTGACCTACATGGCCATTTGTGACATCCGGCAGGTGTCAGAGTAACGCGACCTGCTGTGCTTTGGTTAGGCATATATGTCTTTGGTACATCTCTTCAGATTATGACACTAGCGCACATCCGCACCCATGGAGCTTGGCATCATGGAAGGGATACTCTATGCCACGAGAAAATCAGACTGTCAGATCCATACCCAACACAGTGAATCATCAGCCCCGGCGGTGATTGTATGTGTCCTGTGTAAGAAGGACTTTTCCAAATCCGTTGGCTACGAACTTTTGCAATAAACTGCGCTGTGAGACATACTTCTGATTATCCACCTGCATGCAAGCGGTGGGAAATACATTATCTTGATCCCACTGTGATTGTGTAGAAGATAAGAGGTGAACGGTAGATGACCTTTGCTTAGACAAAGCCGAACTTGCTTCCGTGCTTCGACCATTGTTTGTCATTGGAAAGTGGGCTTCGCCTATCAGCTTCGTCTGATTACTCTGATCTAGCTTGGCTTTGGGGTTTGCCTGCTACGGCTATAACTCAGGTTCTGATTGAGCAGTGGAGCCTGCGGCGTTTTTTGGCTGCGCGATTAAATGCCGTTTGCTTGTTCATACATCCACAGGCTGTAAAGGACGAGAGCCATTCAACAGCCTCTGAAGTTGATCCAGCCTGCTGTGTCACGACGGCACCAATCCTTGGCTGACATGCGAAACTTCCTCAAAAATCTTCGTGCTGGGCTCTGCTGAAGGATTGAACACCATGATGTGAAGTACGGTAGCGTTTATCCCATGAATCCCATTAGTTATTTTATCTCTGAGGGCATCAGCAACCAGCCAGACAATTGTAAATTGACCCTGTTGAGTAAGTGGTAGATAGCTAGGTTACGTTATGGCAGATGGCATGCATTCCGTCCTGGTGACGTTTCCCTATTGCGGATGAGTATTTGTGTTGCAGTCGAAAGAAGCACATCACAGCCATATATGTTTCACCAGATCGCAGCAGAATGCCTTATTCTGACTTTGCCCAGACGACGTAAATGTCAACGGAACACGCGACGATCCTAGTTAGATAAGTCCTTAAAGCGAATAACGTATGGTACCTACATAAAAGCTCCACATTTTTCTGATCAAAGATTATGTGTACCAGGCGTCTTGTCATATAAGACCTCGTAGAAACCTGACAGGATTCTCCTAAGCGTAACCCATTTAGTTTGTTCAGAACTATTATGGGTTAAGAGTATCAAGTGAAGACTTTCGCTACAAACAATCTAGTTGCACAAATGCGGGTGGCCACTGGTGTGTTCGGCCCTGATGTCATAATAAGCTATCTCCATATTCGCAAAGCTACCACAAAGCACGTACGTACTATATACCCTTGTGCATTTTTTTATTAGCACCCACAAAGCACGTACGTACTATATACCCTTTGTGCATTTTTTTCATAGGCACCGTCTGCCAGAGGCGACGCATTCCACTATACGACTCGTTCAGACAACGCCACGAATTAGATCTCCTGTTTGTCATACCACTAGAACACAGATCCCGTCACGACCTCAAATGCTTCGGCGCCAGATGATTAGGCATCATGGATCCCCGGCTGCTGATAGTCGAGCATGTGAGCTGGGTTCGCTTTGCTGTCTGCTACGATCGACGTAAGACGCATCTCACTGGTTGATTATGCGTCGCAAACTCAAAGCTGCATGTCAGTCGTGCACGTCAACTAGGTCTTCAATTCTGTATTGCGTAAGCAACAACATTCTTGTCGAGTAATTTCAACTATTATTTGCTAGCTTATTGGTTTCAGGTGGGGTTCGGTGTTTGGCCTTATGGTTAGTAGCTTGCGATGTACGTCCGGCAACTGCCCGGATCCGACTGTGGAAAGCCCGCAATTCCTCATCATTTGCAGTGGAGTAGCTGGCTGCAAGTAAACATGACCTAAGTGCTTCCAGGACGATATCAAGCAATTTGCCATAAACTCCCACCTACTGGCATGAGTGATATCAAATTTATGAAAACTTTCACCCATTTTATTCACTCAATCTAACGCTGTGAATACAACGTTTGCGCCAGAAGCATAACATTCTCCGGACTTCGTATGAGGCATCTGAATGCTCGGAATAAAACTTCTCGAAGCACGAAGACAGAGGCCTTCGCATCCGTCCTTTCGAATTGGAGCTACCAGAAAATATTCCGATAAAGGAGTGATCCCGCTGCATAGTTTGCGTCATCAATAGTATAGAAGGCTGTAGCACGTTTCGCATATTGTTATGACAACAGAACTACATGTAACACTAGTCCGTTTGACCGAAACTCTCCCAACAAGATGAGTTATTATACTTCATGGTGCACCGTTTCTGAGTCAGGGTGTTTCTTTACCTTGAAAAAAGCACCCACTTGGACAAACCATCCATACGAAGCAGCTGCAGGAAAGTCCATTGGACATAAAAGTTTAAACCTCAGAGTGGTAACCTCAAAAGTATTCTAGGTTCCCGGACATCATTTCCTTTTCCCGGATGACAATCTTCCATGAGGGCAATCGACTTGAAAACTGAAGAGCGCGCCAAAAATTATGAACAAAGGTAAATTAAAAAGCGCAAGGAAGAATAATTTTTATTTCCAGAGGGCACATTTTCAAGTCAGAGACCAGTTTCCCCGAGGCACTTGGTTTCTATGTGACTCCTGACATTCTCCCTACAATGAGAATCGCAAATCTACCCTCAGAATTCTAGTCGAGGTTGTAAGCGGGCACTTTGGAAAGAAATGAAGACAGGGTAGTTGCAGTTGGACGGCTCAACACAGAACCTTAACCACTTCTTGCATCCGTGATCATTCCCTGGATGATTCAAAATATTTAAGTGCATGGAAGCAGTCAGCACATTGGAACACACCTTCAGTAAGCCAGAGGGGAGCAGTAAAACCATGTCCCTCACTTGCAAAAAAGTGGGTCCGGTTTTGCCGCAAGTACGTGACAGGTAGATATCCATCACAACTGCCGGAAGAAACCCTTAGCTTCTATTGTAATTAGAGACGGTTGTTCAGCAACTCGTTATCCTGGCACCGATAAAACCTTAAAGCGGATCTTCGTAAGAAAAAGCTGTGTCAGTACATGCTGAAATACTATCCGTCTACTCCATCCCAATTAGACTGTGACAAGGGACAACCCCCTTTGCTTAATTCCTCCGTGGTTCTGATGAAAGCAGAAAGATAAGTGATTGAACTTTAGGGGCACGTGGCTAATTGGCCGTCCTGGCCAAAGACCCAGGTTCGGAGGAAGGTAGAAATTTAGAGACGGCACATGGTACGGGGCTGGACATTAGATCGGCCAAAGTTCACAATCCGGTCTAACCTGGATAGGCTAAATTACCGCACATTATTTTTTACAATCAGCTATCAAAAGTTGCAGAAGCCGTGGATTCGAGGGTAAAGAGAGCCAATTCATTCAGGTCCGTTGAGCTATATACGGCTGTAGGTCATTGTTCCCAGGTGAGTATCCCACAAGTCGCCGTACCACTGCGTGAACTTCTTTAAACTGTTTAATCGCAAATCAGTGTTTTCTATAGAGGAGAATGTCGGTAGCTCAGGCAGCTCTACGCTACCTGAGCAAATCAGTGTCTTAAAGACCGCAATTAGTTGTTGACAATTTGCAGTCATTTTCATGGAGTAAAAAAAGCCTGAAGTTATCCAGCCCGAGAGTCCACAAACACTCAGGGTGTCTAAACTGAGGTTCATGAGGTTCTCCTTCTGTACTCCATCCAGTTACCGTGTAATTACCCTGAACTAGATTGCATCAATTAACGGTCCATTTCACCTGGTGCATGCTTGGTACGATGTACTGTGTACTGCCAAGTTTTCCCATTCTTGTCGTTTGTCTTTGGCTGCCGTGCAAATCAAACTTGAAAATCCTGTTCGTACATCATTAACTATGGTTAGCCTTGCAACGGTAAGTTGTAGGTTGAGTGACACGTGATTAACCGAGCCAGTGCCTACTCTATGCACTATCAAGTACAGCGCCGCTGGATTTTCTACGGTACTAAATTATTCTTAGAATGAAATAGAGAAATCGGGTGTTTCAGGGTACGGCTCAGAGCAGCATGCGCGGTTGGCTCAACATTCATACAACTAGATCACCAAGAGCTCTTGTAGCAAACTGGCATGGAGGACTGACCGAATTCATCAATGGAAACAAGGTCGTTTGGGGCTGCTCCGTTTAGGATTCACGGATAGCTACACAGGATCAAGGCTTTTGCCCAAATTTTCGAGTTGTGTTTTTTGTTGTCGTTCATGAAATGAGGCTTAAACTCGGCTCTTTGTGAGACACCGGCAATAAATGAAGTCACAACATCCACTGGCCGCCTAGTGTGACTCCAGTGAATGCATGGTTGCTGATGGCTTGATGGGTCGAAGGTGTTGAAGGTTGAAGGTGTTTGTACCTCCGCTCATGGCAGCGCAGACCTGAAGTGTAGCCGTAGTTTACGTAGCTAGTATAGAGAGATCACTTTCAATTCATTCAATCATACTACCACTGTGGTTGATGTCTGATGGGGATTTTTTAATTCGTGCAAGCCGACACAGTGCGGGTAATTACCATTATGGATACGGGACTTCTGTACGGTTTCATGCCGAGCACCTCAGAGTTTTTTTTATCCTCTCAAATGAAACCTTATTTAGTGATCGAATGAATTCTTAACAGTGACTTTTTGTGTGGTGGTTTCAGTTAAACACTCAGGGTGTCTAAACTGAGGTTCATGAGGTTCTCCTTCTGTACTCCATCCAGTTACCGTGTAATTACCCTGAACTAGATTGCATCAATTAACGGTCCATTTCACCTGGTGCATGCTTGGTACGATGTACTGTGTACTGCCAAGTTTTCCCATTCTTGTCGTTTGTCTTTGGCTGCCGTGCAAATCAAACTTGAAAATCCTGTTCGTACATCATTAACTATGGTTAGCCTTGCAACGGTAAGTTGTAGGTTGAGTGACACGTGATTAACCGAGCCAGTGCCTACTCTATGCACTATCAAGTACAGCGCCGCTGGATTTTCTACGGTACTAAATTATTCTTAGAATGAAATAGAGAAATCGGGTGTTTCAGGGTACGGCTCAGAGCAGCATGCGCGGTTGGCTCAACATTCATACAACTAGATCACCAAGAGCTCTTGTAGCAAACTGGCATGGAGGACTGACCGAATTCATCAATGGAAACAAGGTCGTTTGGGGCTGCTCCGTTTAGGATTCACGGATAGCTACACAGGATCAAGGCTTTTGCCCAAATTTTCGAGTTGTGTTTTTTGTTGTCGTTCATGAAATGAGGCTTAAACTCGGCTCTTTGTGAGACACCGGCAATAAATGAAGTCACAACATCCACTGGCAGCCTAGTGTGACTCCAGTGAATGCATGATTGCTG
Organism: Opisthorchis viverrini; assembly: GCF_000715545.1. Classification (NCBI taxonomy): domain Eukaryota; kingdom Metazoa; phylum Platyhelminthes; class Trematoda; order Opisthorchiida; family Opisthorchiidae; genus Opisthorchis; species Opisthorchis viverrini. The sequence goes on along the minus strand of NW_008751680.1, from coordinate 379,575 downwards.
ATGCCTTGATGGGTCGAAGGTGTTGAAGGTTGAAGGTGTTTGTACCTCCGCTCATGGCAGCGCAGACCTGAAGTGTAGCCGTAGTTTACGTAGCTAGGATAGAGAGATCACTTTCAATTCATTCAATCATACTACCACTGTGGTTGATGTCTGATGGGGATTTTTTAATTCGTGCAAGCCGACACAGTGCGGGTAATTACCATTATGGATACGGGACTTCTGTACGGTTTCATGCCGAGCACCTCAGAGTTTTTTTTATCCTCTCAAATGAAACCTTATTTAGTGATCGAATGAATTCTTAACAGTGACTTTTTGTGTGGTGGTTTCAGTTAGAGCATTTATATGGCTTCTTTTCCGGCGTCGCGAGTCAACTTGTTAAATGGACCTGGTTGCGTTTAGGGAACCGAGCCAGGCGAACGTGTTAGTTGATGGGCTGCTATGGGAGGGACTAGTCCTGTTAAGTATCTCTGTGTCAACATACTTCTGTAAGATAGGGGAATTATGCATATCCTATCTCTCGACACCACGACTGTTCAGACTGCAAAGAACGTAGCACACGGTACCACTGACTCAAAACCAGAACGGTGGTCTGACAAAGTGGGTGAGCATATATTACCATACCATCTGTGTTAGTCAGTTCGTTAGCCGAGATTGGCAATTAAAATGAGAGGATTTCGTCCCCGGGCAAGGAAAAATCAGAATTGTGCATCTGGATGGACACCTTCCCCCTAAAGGTGTGCGTTTGAATGACAATTTTATTGGACTACTTCCCTTATTTAGATTGGCCTTTTCCATTTCACATCACCCTGTGGTCCGACCTCTTCGAGGTTGTTCGTTTAGTTCCACCATTTTATTTTCTCGTACGTACTGACTGGTATCCCTGTGTCCGCCGGTTAGTTTGATACCTTGATTTATTGCTGAAGTGCCTGGTCTGATCGCGCGTATTTGTCCGTTTGAACCGGGTTTTTCGGCTTTTCTATGAGCTCCCCAACTGGCCTCTTGTGGAGTCTTGAGCCGTAGATTATGCGCTCCATTCTTCTAAGTGGATGATAAATGGGGTAATTTTCGGCACGGATGCTGACTGCTTTTACTTTGGAGCACCATGCCTCACGTTCTTCGTTCGTTTTTGCTTGAGCCATTGTGCGAAATTCGCTCCACTAGACTTCGTATCCTTCCTGACCCATTGTGCACGAAAATTCAAGTTATTTTGTCGCGTCTTCAAGCAACGAACTTGTATTCATTCATTCTGATGCAGGTTTTTTTGGTTTGACCTATGAGGCGCTGGTCGCCATCCCTATATTGGTCCCTGTAAGCGTTTTTATCATCAGATTTCTTCTTTCCTCTGGTCCTGATAATTTTATTCGCATGGTGTTCGCTGGTTTTTAGGTAACTGTCTCATTCTCCCTCACGAGCCTTGGGGTCATTCCGATGGTGTTTACAATCGCGTTTGAGAATAAGATACCAAAGCAAATAAACATAATTTTCTGCTAGATAAAGGTAGGACCATAACTCTTGAAGCAAATGCGTGCAGCAACGGAACAAAGGGCTACATCCGCTACTGAAACCAAGAAGGTTCATCGGAAAACAGCATCCTTGAGCGGATGAGAAACCAGGAGTACAAACGCAATCACAGAAAGCTCGGATGAGTAATATATCCGAAAAGTTACTTAAGGAAGCAGAACAAAAGCCTCGCCCAAAGATTTATCTTTGAATTCCAATGCACCACAAAACATAGAGCGTTTAGTCGATCTAGATGCGGACTTAACGAGAAAGCTCACTAAAGAGTCACCGAACCCCTACGCCAGCTATCACACGCAACAAGAAATTCAACGTCAACAAAAATTCCAAACTATGGGTCCGTTAAGTGGATGACAATGTTTTATCCATCAGAAAGAAAGAATAGCAGTGAGTAGACAACATTTTGATAACATTTTGACGATTTTCACTTTATATTGGGAAACTAAAAGTTATGGACGTCCTTACTAAATAGATAGCTACACAACTGGAGTCCACGTAAAAACATCACATTTCTAACTGTCTGTGAGAATTAAGTTTTGTACGTATATCGGTACAACCCGACAAACTAGAAATCCAGAATGCAGCGAAGCGTAACAACCAGCACGTATGTATTCGAATTGGCGAATATGTACAGCATATGGAATATTAAAACAAGAGAATAATGAATAGAGCAACGAATAGAGTATCAGTCATGTTCATCACACTGTCAAATTAACCATCGAAACAGTCGCAAAAATATGGCGTCCAGACACTTTCAGGTGGACGGACATTCACTGCAACACTACATAATCCAAATTCGAAGAAATGAGGTTGCTGTCGGGAGCTTTCCGGAAAAGCGGTCGCTTAAGATGTGCACATTGTTGAATACTGTCTATCTGGAGACGGGGCGTGATACTAGAAGAGGAGAGGAATTTCCAAAATCGAGTTCCCTGAATCAGGGTACGGGTCGTGGAAACTTTGCCATCACCGTGCTTGAATAATTACTCATTGTATTTAGCTATTTAAACCGGACCTATAGGTTGGCTACGGGTCGGCCAATCTATCTGAACTCACAGTGTGTCACGGGTGTGCAAGCGGGGTCGTATTGCCTGTCTCTCTGGTCACGATAACCTTCATAGGTAGCAGAAATTGAGTACTTGAGTAAAGCCGAAATGGCCCAACCCCTTGGCGGCCTAATTGCAATAACCGAACATGTTTAAGGTGACAGGTAAAATGAGTTTAGACCAAACTTGCAAACTAAAAACTCAAGAAGGGAAATGTGGCGAAAGTAACTAATAACTGCTGACCGTTGTTCAGTAAGCAAATCTAAATAACCAAGAAAGAAATTTGTGTGTTTGCCGGCCTTCGTTTGTCTCGGAGATGTGCATATTCCCGTCCACACAGGTGAGAGGGCGAACTGAATGTCAGTAGATGGATTTGGGAAAATTCGTGGCAGACTTTGGTCGGTTAGCACTAAGGATTTTATGTAGACGTCTTGTGGCCGATTACTAGCGATTTTGGAGGACATCATTCACTTAGTGCGGAACCTGTGGGATGTACGAGGCGGACATGGGACTGTAACACAACGTGACATTGCATCTTGGAATAAGCCTGGGGCCATGTAAGAGATGGCAGATTGAAGCCAATCAGACGACAGTCATAGAGAGAATGTAGTTAGATAGTTCAGCAGCACAGTGTGCGTGATCAGGCATTCTTGGTGGATTGGCAATGGGATGGTCCATCAGTAAACTTATGGAAGAGCCATGTAAAAGTGATGCCGGCGTGCAACTTATACCTAACTTCAGATTGTCGTGTACTCTTAGAGGAACCGACAACAATGCTTGATTCCAGCTTGAGTATTCATGCGCACATAATTTGGCTTTCAGGTGCCGATTCAAATACTGGAAAATCTTATTACCCATGAAACATAACCTGTTCTTATGGGGCCAGAGCAGCCCAAAATTTTTAGGCCAGCTGAGTGCAGCTGGGTTGAACTTGGTGTCAAAACCGATGTCGGCATTGGAAAGGCAGTCAAAATGCGGTATCCAAAGCTTGACGGAGGTTCTTGCGGCGCACTCAGAAATCGGTGCGGCCTGGAACCGGCAAGTGTGTCTATCCAAACAGGTAAGTTTATGGTGAAATCTGACGCTTATCGAAAGATCCAAACAAACTCAGTAGGAGCGTGGTTGAAACGAACCTTTTGTTCGGGTATGTTGCAAGGGGGGCTTGCGGTGTGACAGTGTACTTTTGTGGGTTGGCAGGGCGATGAACGTACAAACTGCCTGACACCGTTATAGAGCCACACAACTTTCGGCGTTGACGTTTTAACTGTTTAAATTTCAAGGCGGAATAACGTTTGAAGTATGTCAAAGACAAACCACGGCAAGCTACCTAGAACCATTAGATGCGGCTCCTTCGTCTGGGTTCTGTGATTTATGAATTCCAAAGCTCACCATGGTCAGCAGTGGACTTCGAAGCTGCAACTATAAAGCGTATCCTCAAAGTAAAGGTCGTCGCGTTAGCTACTGCATCAAACTCCAACGCAGTGACCTGATCTGTCCGCAGAAATGTTATCTTGTCCAACCAAATTTCGCGTGACACTGGGAAATCGATAAATGTGGTCGAACTGACACTGCGTCGTGTGTGTGCTTGTCTGAGGAGTTCGAAACAGCTTAGCTTGGAAAATGTTCTCTCCAAATACTGCAAACTGTGGTGCGGGGAGAAAGTGGTAAACAGCAGTGAGTGTAGACAGTGAGTCACGGCAAAACTCTCTATGCCTGGCTTGTGCACTTGTCACCTCCCTCGAAAGAATCCAAGAGGCTTTCAACCAACGCGCCCAGGCCGTTATGGAAAATAGCCAATTTCCGCGGCTAAAGCATTCATCGGTAAGCTGTTTGATATAGGTGCTTGACGATAGTCAAAAGAACGTCAAAACATTAGACTTGCATAACCAAATTGAAAGTGGCAAAGCCGTCATCCGTGGGAATAATATTGTTAGCCCCTCCATAAAATGGGTCAACGTTGTAAATAAAGTGGTGCTTTTGGTGGATTAGGCTGCCTAAACGAAACGAAGGAGAATGTTTTGTGGATACCGAACAGTTCATGACCTGGGTCTTCGGAGTGAGTGATCGAATTCCGACCGCGTAAATCGTGGCACCTGAAAATGTAATTGATGTTTTGCCAAGCTCAGACTCAGTATCGCAAAAACATGTCACTGCCCGTCCTTTTGAATGGTGGGGCTGGCGAAGGGTACGTCATGGATATACGGCTGGAAGTAACCCAGGTCGCGAGTTATATTCGTGATAATATGTCCAAAGCTTTGCACGGCACTTCGTTATTCAAAAGACAATCGTCACACCGGTTGATGACCGTAGTTTTAGTCACATATAGTGCTACAAACATCCGGCGGCATGCACGCACACCCAAAGTTGTGAGAACACGTTTGCGTGATAAAGGACAACAACACAGGACNAGAGTATCAGTCATGTTCATCACACTGTCAAATTAACCATCGAAACAGTCGCAAAAATATGGCGTCCAGACACTTTCAGGTGGACGGACATTCACTGCAACACTACATAATCCAAATTCGAAGAAATGAGGTTGCTGTCGGGAGCTTTCCGGAAAAGCGGTCGCTTAAGATGTGCACATTGTTGAATACTGTCTATCTGGAGACGGGGCGTGATACTTGAAGAGGAGAGAAATTTTCAAAATCGAGTTCCCTGAATCAGGGTACGGGTCGTGGAGACTTTGCCATCACCGTGCTTGAATAATTACTCATTGTATTCAGTTATTTAAACCGGACCTATAGGTTGGCTACGGGTCGGCCAATCCATCTGAACTCACAGTGTGTCACGGGTGTGCAAGCGGGGTCGTATCGCCTGTCTCTCTGGTCACGATGACCTTCATAGGTAGCAGAAATTGAGTACTTGAGTAAAGCCGAAATGGTCCAACCCCTTGGGGGCCTAACTGCAATAACCGAACATTTTTAAGGTGACAGGTAAAATGAGTTTAGACCAAACTTGCACACTAAAAACTCAAGAAGGGAAATGTGGCGAAAGTAACTAATAACTGCTGACCGTTGTTCAGTAAGCAAATCTAAATAACCAAGAAAGAAATTTGTGTGTTTGCCGGCCTTCGTTTGTCTCGGAGATGTGCATATTCCCGTCCACACAGGTGAGAGGGCGAACTGAATGTCAGTAGATGGATTTGGGAAAATTCGTGGCAGACTTTGGTCGGTTAGCACTAAGGATTTTATGTAGACGTCTTGTGGCCGATTACTAGCGATTTTGGAGGACATCATTCACTTAGTGCGGAACCTGTGGGATGTACGAGGCGGACATGGGACTGTAACACAACGTGACATTGCATCTTGGAATAAGCCTGGGGCCATGTAAGAGATGGCAGATTGAAGCCAATCAGACGACAGTCATAGAGAGAATGTAGTTAGATAGTTCAGCAGCACAGTGTGCGTGATCAGGCATTCTTGGTGGATTGGCAATGGGATGGTCCATCAGTAAACTTATGGAAGAGCCATGTAAAAGTGATGCCGGCGTGCAACTTATACCTAACTTCAGATTGTCGTGTACTCTTAGAGGAACCGACAACAATGCTTGATTCCAGCTTGAGTATTCATGCGCACATAATTTGGCTTTCAGGTGCCGATTCAAATACTGGAAAATCTTATTACCCATGAAACATAACCTGTTCTTATGGGGCCAGAGCAGCCCAAAATTTTTAGGCCAGCTGAGTGCAGCTGGGTTGAACTTGGTGTCAAAACCGATGTCGGCATTGGAAAGGCAGTCAAAATGCGGTATCCAAAGCTTGACGGAGGTTCTTGCGGCGCACTCAGAAATCGGTGCGGCCTGGAACCGGCAAGTGTGTCTATCCAAACAGGTAAGTTTATGGTGAAATCTGACGCTTATCGAAAGATCCAAACAAACTCAGTAGGAGCGTGGTTGAAACGAACCTTTTGTTCGGGTATGTTGCAAGGGGGGCTTGCGGTGTGACAGTGTACTTTTGTGGGTTGGCAGGGCGATGAACGTACAAACTGCCTGACACCGTTATAGAGCCACACAACTTTCGGCGTTGACGTTTTAACTGTTTAAATTTCAAGGCGGAATAACGTTTGAAGTATGTCAAAGACAAACCACGGCAAGCTACCTAGAACCATTAGATGCGGCTCCTTCGTCTGGGTTCTGTGATTTATGAATTCCAAAGCTCACCATGGTCAGCAGTGGACTTCGAAGCTGCAACTATAAAGCGTATCCTCAAAGTAAAGGTCGTCGCGTTAGCTACTGCATCAAACTCCAACGCGGTGACCTGATCTGTCCGCAGAAATGTTATCTTGTCCAACCAAATTTCGCGTGACACTGGGAAATCGATAAATGTGGTCGAACTGACACTGCGTCGTGTGTGTGCTTGTCTGAGGAGTTCGAAACAGCTTAGCTTGGAAAATGTTCTCTCCAAATACTGCAAACTGTGGTGCGGGGAGAAAGTGGTAAACAGCAGTGAGTGTAGACAGTGAGTCACGGCAAAACTCTCTATGCCTGGCTTGTGCACTTGTCACCTCCCTCGAAAGAATCCAAGAGGCTTTCAACCAACGCGCCCAGGCCGTTATGGAAAATAGCCAATTTCCGCGGCTAAAGCATTCATCGGTAAGCTGTTTGATATAGGTGCTTGACGATAGTCAAAAGAACGTCAAAACATTAGACTTGCATAACCAAATTGAAAGTGGCAAAGCCGTCATCCGTGGGAATAATATTGTTAGCCCCTCCATAAAATGGGTCAACGTTGTAAATAAAGTGGTGCTTTTGGTGGATTAGGCTGCCTAAACGAAACGAAGGAGAATGTTTTGTGGATACCGAACAGTTCATGACCTGGGTCTTCGGAGTGAGTGATCGAATTCCGACCGCGTAAATCGTGGCACTTGAAAATGTAATTGATGTTTTGCCAAGCTCAGACTCAGTATCGCAAAAACATGTCACTGCCCGTCCTTTTGAATGGTGGGGCTGGCGAAGGGTACGTCATGGATATACGGCTGGAAGTAACCCAGGTCGCGAGTTATATTCGTGATAATATGTCCGAAGCTTTACACGGCACTTCGTTATTCAAAAGACAATCGTCACACCGGTTGATGACCGTAGTTTTAGTCACATATAGTGCTACAAACATTCGGCGGTATGCATGCACACCCAAAGTTGTGAGAACACGTTTGCGTGATAAAGGACAACGGTATGGTCCGTATTAATTTTTAGGTTTTCACACCCTCCGCATGCGAGACGATCTCAAGAGGTTTTAGCAGCCGTATGGAGTCGCTATGCCCGCAGACTACTACGTGGTCAAATAATTTTTATATGGAGAATATTCTGAAGTTACTCTGGCAAGTCTTGTCGTACTAGGTGCAAGTCTTTGGGGCCGGCAAGCACAACGGGAGAATCATGCATAAGTGGCGATTGGCGCCTGTGACCAACGACGGAAGAGACTAGGACAATCAGATGGGAATGGGATCAAACTATATTTACGGAGTGCCCTTTGGTAGGTAGAACACAGGACTAAGAAAAACGGACGGGGTGGTCTGTGTAATAGTAAGTGTCGTCATGTGATCTGAGAACTGGCCCAAAGTGTCCTAAAAAGCCTTAAGCAGGGACGGGCACAGATGTAGCCGCAGTAATAAACAACATTGTAAAGGGGTGTAGCAGTCCAATGCTGGAAGTCAAGTGTCTGTAGCCGTATGTGGTGAAAACATGCTTGTGAGTAGGCAGCGTGTGATTAGCGTTGGTAGTGAGTGTGAACGCTCAAGCGGTATGGGTGAGACAGCGACTACTAATGTTTACCATGACTTACTGGATAGCGTTCGTGACCATAACATACAGCAAACGGAAAATTCCAAGATGCCAGCGAGCATGGTTGACTATTCCGGTAGGCAGATCAGTTTCTTAAAGGATTGCACTGAAGTTTCAGGGAAATAAGAAGTTTCGTGCCCATTTTCTTGAAGGATATCGTTTTTATGGTTGTCCCCGCTACGGTCTCAGTCTTTTGCATTCACTCAGCGTCTGAAAAACCAACCGAAACCCATTCAATTTAATCAAGAGAACCGAAACTGAGTGTAGCGGTTGTGAGCTCGTATTTATCTGGTTGGGGAGGGCACGTCAGATAAACACTACCTTCCAAATCATCCAGCTTGTTTCTTTTGAGGAAGTGGATAGAAACCTCTCGATCATCTCATCCGCTACGCCACGGACATTTGAGGTTAGGAAACTTTGGAAACTGCTATCAAGTAATCAGATCGCGGTGTTTTGCTCTGTAGGTCTGTGGTAGCAAATAGCGCCTCCAGGTATGTAACCCGAAATTCCGCATCATCTGCGTAGTTGTAGCGCTTCAGAGTTTAGTGGCAAAAAGACGGCATACAGATTGCAACCCTGGTAAACGGATTAGTAACAACCTGACCTGCAGTTGTTTACGAAATTACCTTCAGACCTCAGTTTTCCGCTATTCTTGTCGTGGAAAGCTGAAATCAAGGACTCTTGTTTTGCAACCGGTGGAGAAACCCATTGAATCCGCTGATTAAATTTATTCAGGCTACTATCAAAGCTGTCTCCCACCGGCCATCGAACAATATCCAAAAAGTATAAAATTAAACAGTGGCGTTCTGAACAAAACTGTGCGTCCTTAATCTTTCAAGAGCATTCTTTGTTTCGTTTCTTAATAAAATAATCAAATAATTTACCTAAACTGAGTTGTTTCAGGCCATTTTTGATGAACAATCCTGCCCGCATAAACGTCATACGTGCCATCACAATCGCCATCCTCAACAGCAGAATCGTCATCAGTATAAGCATCGTCATTGTCTTCATCATTAACAAAAGTAACAGCAGCGTCTCGCAAAACTTTGGACAGGCCCTGCATTGGAATATGTTCTTCATGCGGAATTTAATGACTTACAAACCAGTTATTATGTGGAGATGGATAGTGAAGGTCCCCCTTCTGCCTCGTTCACCAATCCAGTTTTCTCTACACAGGCGCACGTCATTACTACAAGAATGGATGGGACTAAAACCACAACACATTACACGACTGCTTCATTTGGACTGTGTGACGAGTTTCTTAGTCTTGGCATGCCTGCTTTGCGCCAGCTACATTTCTTGTATGGCATCGACAAAAATATAAACATATGTTTCCTTGTTTCATTGTATATTAATCCGTTCACAATCCGCAGACCAAGTTGACTATCTTCGATGAATTCTTGCAACAAAGTCACGGCGTCCTACTTTTGCCGTTCTTCTCACTTTCCCAATCGATTCATCCTAATCGGGTGAGCCCAACCAAGATCGACTTTATTCACGGTACTTGAGCTAATTTACTCTACGAGCTACGTAATAGAAACCTCCAGAGTCCTTCTGCTAGTGAGACGCCGGTCTCGAAACCGAACCTTTGACGCTTGTTATTTGACTCAACACATGTTCTCTCTTGTTTTTAACATATTGAGCTTAAAATTGAGGCTCTACGGAAACCGTCGAACTCAGATATCATTACTTAACCGATATGGCCATTGTTCTGAAATATTGTCCCCTAATTCGAATCTGTGCAGTACTTGCGGCTTTTATATCTGTTCCAATCTCATGTGCGCGTGAGCTGATGAAACCGGATACTATCATTGTGAAGACATTTTGCATTCTTCTTGGTAAAAGACTTGCGCATTATTCATAACGTAGCTAGCATGTGTATAAATCCACATCTTGAACTGACGAGAGTGTTCAAAGCGTAGTGCAGCCTTTGTCTCTGAAACCAAAATACCATTCGGGAGTGCGGTCAGAGAACCAGCTGATAAGATTTAAGACCGCCATGAACGTTATGACCCCCCCTCGAGATACAAGGAAGCAAAAACCGTTTTGGATGGGACGAATAACCAACCAGTTAGTGATCATAATGCGTACTTACGGAACCGGAAAGCAGTGCACAACAGTAAGTCGAACGTGGGCAGACGTATATCATGAAAGCAGATATAGGTGGACGTGAAGTAACACTTGTTCGGTTGCGAGCTACTTCACAAACAATGGTGTCGTTCCACTTGATTTTCCGATGGAAGGGACTTGTCCACTGAGGCGCGGACTGCTTAGATTGTATTCGTCGTTTGTCAAATCAACGAACGTTAGTTCGTCTTCTTCCAGATCGGAATAATTGCAAATCAAATCGTTCAAATCATTTGTGGAGTTGAGTGAGAGATCGCTATCCTCCGTGCAGTCATTGGCCAGGTTTTTCGGTTCGTACGAGCGACCGGAACAGCCAGGTTTGTTCGACTCAAAGTTTGATGTAACCGTTTTGGCGGAACAGACTTTTGACAAAGCAGACTGTGCTCTGCTCCACAACTGGATGCTTTCTTCATCATCTGTAATGGTTTCTCCAAAATCGTCTTCTCCTTCTTCATTGTCCTTCTTTGTGTTTAGTGTCCTTTCGGGTTCAACCACCGCAACGTCTTGCTTTGAGTCCTTATCGGAGAAACTATAGATGCGGAAACAGAAACCAGCCTTATCGGTTAGCAATCAAGGTTTATCAGCATTTTGATGTATCTTGTGAGGTGAATTTGCATGAAACTTTTTATCACTAAAAACAGGAAGACGAGCTGCGTCTACCAGTTTACTTGTAGTGTTGGCGCACTTTGTATTTGGAGAGCCAATCAATTTCTTAACGTGCAAGCCACAGAACGCTTACCGAAGTGGAATCTAACGGGACTAGGCGGTTATTATCTTACCTTTAATTTAGGGTACCTAACAGCCTAGGTCCTCCCTAACATGGTACTTGATTTAGATGCAACACTAGCAATCAAGGTTTATCAGCATTTTGATGTATCTTGTGAGGTGAATTTGCATGAAACTTTTTATCACTAAAAACAGGAAGACGAGCTGCGTCTACCAGTTTACTTGTAGTGTTGGCGCACTTTGTATTTGGAGAGCCAATCAATTTCTTAACGTGCAAGCCACAGAACGCTTACCGAAGTGGAATCTAACGGGACTAGGCGGTTATTATCTTACCTTTAATTTAGGGTACCTAACAGCCTAAGTCCTCCCTAACATGGTACTTGATTTAGGATGCAACACAAATGAACTAAAGATTCTACCAACGTGGCAAACCAAAGGTTCTATTTATTCCCACAAATGGAGTTGAAACCAAACAAAAAATGAATGATTTTTAAATGATCTCAACTTCTCGCTTACAAGAAGTCAGGATGGTAGTCTTTACGAGTTGATTTACCGCAGAATCACATGGTCTAGCGAGATTAAAAATCTTCCATGGGTTGCTTGAAGTAAAGTAGCCGTTCAAAAGTGTTCCTAGGAGCTGCGACGACGACATACAAGATGAGTAAAACTGCAATGCCTGTCAGGAACAACGATAAACAGCGGCTGCCCAGAGAAATTCGTGGCCGCTCTATCGGAAACAAAGCTATGTTCATTTGATCTCTGGAACGTCTCACATTACGACTACTTTTCGACAACCATTTAATGAAGCGCAGTTTCAGTATTTTTCAGACGCTCAAACCTAGCTTGAAGCACATAAGGCACCCGTCTTAGAGTTCATTAGTACTGATCCGTCATTCCACTTTCGTGCATTCCGGAATCCATGTGAGCCGCTGGCCTTCTGAGCACATGCCATCTAGTCTGATAGATTACATCGAGAGACACTAATCACCAAATAGTTCGGCCAAATGTTACAGTACGATCTGCCCTACCCCCAAGTCCGTCCAAGAACATCAAACAAAATCTTGTCGCAGCTGTCGAAGTAGTTCAAGTTCGGCGATGGTAACAAGATTTTTGCCAATAGAAACATCTTTTGGAACCGCTGATAAAGCTATTCAGAAAATATTGACTGTATTACCAAATTACTTGTGGCTAACAAATTTGCGAAACAGTTTTGGTAGGTGGTACTGACCTATTGCACTGCGGGCTGACCTAACAGTAGTTACGCATGTGCGAGCTTCTCGAAACCGGACCAAAATAACTCGAACGCAGCTTATATGTTCTCAGTGATGGCAAGCATATTCACTATATCAATCGTTTCAAACTACTTTGGTGAAAGTAGAACTATTTTAGATCACCTGTAAAAGTCTGACGGTCCTGATTATCGACTTTAAGATGCGGAGTCCTGTTTAGGTGAACACCATTGGAAAGTGAGCTTCGGTTTCTGCTAACTTAATGAGCCACAGACCTAATGAAGACGATCATGAACCCCAGCATACCTCTGATACTACTTATATGGACTACTACTACGAACTACTACATAGATCGAGGAAGCAGAATAAGGAGAAATATGAGACTTTCTGTCCCTGTAATGATAGTCTTTAAATCCAAATCTCATGAACTTGGCACGTATCGGATAATTCATGAAGTGTTCACAAATTTGGGAACGAAACTTGAGTTGCCCCAAGTAATCGAACTTTCTACCAAGGTCTACGGCCCCAGCTTGTTTGAGAGAACCTTCGATATGCTATCGATTTACGTCAGGTAAAGTCTATCAGGCTTTCTCAATTTGAACTAAAAGAACTGGCTTCAGGGCTGAGTTTGGAGATAAGACCTGGATTTAATCTTCTGGACCATGTTAAGGTTGCAGTACAAAGACAGAATACCAGTGCCCCATTAATTTCTTTAGGATACCAGCTTTCTATCAAGAATATCCGTCTTAATTTGAAAAACGATTAGCGGTCATACATAAGCGCGTGATCAGCAATTCTGTTTTTGGATGGAGGGCAAAAGTGGAGCCGGAAAAAAGCTGTCTCTCGTTCATCAGTTGTATAAACAAAAACGAATACCACTCAAATGACATGCAGTATCATGAAGAACGCATATGAGTGCACTCTGCTCTGTCAAGATTTCACATTAAAGGTTACTAACTTTCACTGTCGATGCTCGACTTACCGATCTCTTGCCAAACTTTCTGGACTGGAGCACACCACTATCAACCAAACAATGTAAAGAATATAACCGTAATCACTACACTGGCAGTACACAATTCATCTTGATGGGTACTCAAAAAATATTAGCGGTGAAGTTCATGGGTACTTAATAATGGTTATCACTTTTGCTAAGTCTCTGTATGGGCCTAATCAGAATTTCAGTCTCTAATAAGTGTCGCTTTCTTCATCCATTTTGATAATTTCACTCACTTTTCACCTTCCCGAACTTGACCAGGTCCCTGATGGACGTAATATGACAAATTCCTTGTATCTGTAAACAACGAGGAGTCCATTATTAAGAGGAAGTCTTTCCATCTAAGTCACAATGAATAATGAGTCACTTGAACCATCTTCAATAACATAAAACCGACATGTTCCGTTTAAATTACTCCTGGAGACCTCTTCCTGCTCAAGAAGCCACGTCAAATTCTACCGACCACTTCAACTACTCATACGTAATCAAAAAACAGAAAATAAAGTGCCAAGGCGAGGACAGTGGTTTGACGACGGATAAAATCTAAAGCGATTGAAAAGAATATGGACAGTCCAAAAGATTTTTAAGCAAGAACGTGTGTTCATCTGAAAATGAATCTGCACTGCTTAAAAAGCAAAAGCCAGTAAACTGGTTATCCAAACTTCACACAACAATAAATGCCCCTGGTTGCACCTACTTCTCGGCCATTCTGGTTGAAATATCACCACTGAGTTATTAAAATACGCTCGGTTGTACGCCAACTTCATTTCCACGGGAGATCATCATCATCATTGTCAGCTGTGAGAAGCGCATACTGGTCGTACACTGGTTGTAGCTGCCACAGTTTCATTCACCGATGATTGGTGGGGGGGG